>NC_133787.1:20064514-20168037 GCF_003597395.2 Chelonoidis abingdonii | reverse complement strand
ATAAAGGCACAGAGCTCAGCAGCCAGTTGTGCTGTGGCATCATCAGGGATACTGTTCCTGACAGCTAGTATTCCATCTGTGTGTGGGATGTTTGTGTAGACAGCCTCTACATCCATTGTGGCTAGGATGGTGTTTTCTGGAAGGTCACCAATGCATTGTAGTTTCCTCAGGAAATCGGTGATGTCATGGAGATAGCTGGGAATGCTGGTGGCATAGGGTCTGAGTAGAGAGTCCACATATCCAGACAGTCCTTCAGTGAGAATGCCAATGCCCGAGATGATGGGGCATCCAGGATTTCCGGGTTTGTGGATCTTGGGTAGAAGATAGAATAATCCTGGTCGGGGCTCTAAGGGTATGTTGATTTGTTCCGGTGTTAGTGTAGAGAGTGTCCTGAGTAGATGGTGCAGGGAGATATCTCTTTAAGAGATCTATTGGTGGGGGAGTGGTAGGAATGAGTTTTAGCTAGGTCAGCGTTGCTAGGCAGATGCACCATTAGCACTCATAGCCAGAAGTTTCTGGAATTGGGTGTAGTAGTTTTGAGTATACTGAACAAGTTCCCTGATGCTGGACTCAGAAACCAGGAGGGCAAGTAATCAGTGCAGCTGCTTTACTAATAGCCATGTGTGGGTTGGGAGAAGATGAGAAGAAGCAGGCTGTTTCCCCTAACTCTGAAGCATTTTGCAGGAGTTTTTTTAATCTATATACTTAAACTGAGTGGTTGGTTAATTAGTTATCTGACTAGCTAACTAAGCGATTTCAGCAGAAGAGGAGGAATAGTCTGCATGGATTCCAGATGAAGGTTTCTACAAGCAAGAGGAGAGAAGTATAGTTGCAGTGCTTTTGACTCAGACTGTATAGATTTTGGGGATCAAAGACTCTAATGGAGATTCAGATGAACTCAACCTAAACTGTTAGGAATTCTGACGTACTTCTCACTGTTTCTGTGGGGACTGACTTATTTAGATTTAATTTGTCTTTGTTTATGTATGTGTAACTGTGAAAATAATGTATGTGGATTATAAAGTAGCCATGTTATGCTGTAGAAAGGAAGTTTTTATTTATTATGTTTCTTTATCATTATAAGATCTTATAAAGTTGGTACTTAAGGATTAAGTTAATTCCTTTTGTTCTTTTGGACTTGACTGTGGGGAGGTTGATCCTGGACAATCCTTCCTGAAAATCCTTAATGACTAAATTCTTGGTCTCCATGTGTAGTCCCACCGAACACTAAGCTAGAGACAAATACTGCTAAAATTGCAGAGCTTGAGGGGAACATCTCTACAGGATTTTAAAAGTCACCTGCAATAGAAAACAGATTTCTTTTGTGCCCCTTTTGTTCGTTTCCTGTGATGTATGAAGATGCACGAAAGTACATTTTGTTTTTTAAAAACTAATGTTTGGCTTGTTTTATTACTATTAATATTGTTGGGACCCCTTTGTGCTAGGTGCTGTGCCAACAGTTCCTGCTCCAAATGCATTAGAAATTCAGGTTACGCCTTCTCTTTTGGCCAGAAAGACACTCTGGATGATGGGAGAACTAGTGTAATTACTGGAACACCGCACATACCATGCAAATGTACCCTTCCCTATCCTTGGAGTTTGCTCCTGTATTCTGGACTGAGCCTACCCTATGGACAACAGCAATGGCGGCTACAAGAGCCCTCTGACACCATTTCCCAGCATGCTTGGAGTCAGTTGTGGTGACAGAATGGACTAGAGACTCCAGCTGAGGCCAATAGAGAGGCTTCTCAATAGGATAATGTAGTCAGGCAGTTTACTGGGCCAGTGATGAGCCAGGGCTGCTCAGCCCCCCAATGGAGGGGAGAGCTTGACTCAGAGACAAAGAGACTAGCTTTGAGTGTGGGAACGGAGGGAGAAACAGAACAGCTCAGGGAATCTGATTAACTTCCCCTCCCCACAAAAGGAGGCTTTGAACTGCTGCAGGATCTAGTGCAAGGGTCAGACAGTTCCTTCCAGCCCTGCGGATCCAACCTGGCACCAACTACCAAGGGCCAGCTGAGACCCCTACAGGACTCCAGAGCATCCTGTGGTGAAGACATGAAGAGGATCCCTTTGTTTGTTTAGCTGGCCAGGATTCACAGCTCTGCATCACTTGCTTCCGGCCCCATGCTCTGTGTACCATCTAGCTGGGAAGGTGCCAGGGAGGGTGCTGGGGGCTGGGAAAAGTTGTGAGCAGTGGGAGATAGTAATTACCTTTAACCTGTTCCCCAGAGCCTATTTTTCTGCTTCCAATAAAGTCCCTGTTTGCTCTATTCTTATTTTTGGGTGTGTCATTTCGGTGCTGGGGTTTATGTTGATGGACTATATTGTTTCCTGTGTACTGGGTTTTAGAGTCCTTGCCAGCAGTGGTAGCATTATTCATTTTCCCAAGGGCCAGCACCTCATCTGGGCTAGGCCCAGTGAGGAGTCACATTGTGGAGAGGCACCAGGCATCACAAACAACTCAGGACCAAACCCATGTGAGGAGAGGGGAGAAGCCACTAAGTAGAAAGAACCAGGGAGGAGGCTTAAGCCATACTGCGTGGAGGAGCTGTACAAAACCCCTCCAATTCATTGGGGGTAGAGAGGCGATTTTTATTCATTACTTAAAATTCAATGTTTGTTTTTGTTAACTCAAAATGCTCTATAAAACGATTAGAAGACAATATGTCACTATTAAAGACTCACCGTCCATCTTGCTTCATTCAAGTGCTGATGCAGCTTCCAATCTATATTTCTGAGTCTTCCAAGAACACCTGCAGCAAAACCAGGGAAAACAGATTGGATATTCCTAAGGTTAAAAAAAATAAGCAACCCCTTTTAAAACGCAGTCTCCTCCCCCCCCGCCTTCTTTATACATCACTAAAAACAGAAAATGGTGACAAACTCAAACACCCCACCACATACACGCTGCTTCATGCTAAGGGCTCTAGCAGGGCCGGTGCAACCATTTAGGCGAACTAGGTGGTTGCCTAGGGCGCCAAGATTTGGGGGCGCCAAAAAGCGGTGCCCCCCCCAAATTTTTAAATGGTTGCAGCGGCCGCTGCGTAGTCTGAGCTGCCGGCAGCCCGGCAGCTTAGGGGCCCCGGAGTTCAGCGCGCAGCCGCAGCAGCCCGGCAGCCCGGGGCATCTGGTCAGAAGCTTCGGCGGCGGCCCGGCAGCCCGGGGGGTCCCCGCGGGTCAGGGAGCCGCGTGCGGCGCCCGGGGTGCTCCCGGGTCAGGGAGCCGCCGCGGTGGCCCGGGCGTCCCCCGGGTCAGGGAGCCGCGGCCGCGGCCGGCAGCCCGGGGCGTCCCCAGGTCAGGGGAGCCGTGGCGGCGGCCCGGGGCATCCCCGGTGTCAAGGGAGCCGCAGTTGGCGGACGCCGTAGCCCGGGGCGTCTCCCGGGTCAGGGAGCCGCCGCCGCGGCCCAGCAGCCCGGGGCGTCCCCCGGATCTCAGTGGTGGTCTGGTGGAGCGGAGGAAGAAAGAGGACCACAGCTCATGCATTGGGCAAGGGAAATTCTAAATTATAACATGTTACTCTGTGACCCTGTATTGTGTATAATGTATGTAATTGGAGGGGTGGGGGGCGCAAGATGGAAGTTTCACCTAGGGCGAGAAATATCCTTGCACCGGCCCTGGGCTCTAGCATCAGAGAGTTACAGGGAGTTCAGAATAGATGACAATACCTTGATTATAAAACTGGAGACCTGGAAGATAGGTGTCCATGTTGAAACTTGAGAATAACAAGTATCTGAAGGGCAAAGACATGCTTGTGGTATGCAGAAGATATCCTGATCTGGGGCATGAGGACTGATATTTCCTTCAGATACAATGTTCATAATGACAGGTTTCAGAGTAGCAGCCGTGTTAGTCTGTATCTGCAAAAAGAACAAGAGTACTTGTGGCACAAGGATGCTGTTTAAGGCAGGATCGGCTCTACAGTTTTTGCTGCCCCACGCAGCGCACCAAATTGCCGCCGCGGGCGGCAGGGGCAGTCCGTGTGCCCTTAGGGCGGCAGGAGCGTTTCCACAGTGGCGGCAATTCAGTAGCAGCTTCCATGTTTAGCTGAAGCCGCCGCGGACAGCTAAATATAGAAGCTGCTGCCGAATTGCCGCCACCGCGGAAACGCACGTGCTGCCCTAAGGGGGCACAGACTGCCCCTGCCGTCTGCAGCGACAATTTGGCACGCTGCAGAGGGAAAAACAACAGGGACTGCTGCCCCTTGAAAACTGCCGCCCCAAGCACCAGCTTGGAATGCTGGTGCCTGGAGCCGGCCTTGGTTTGAGGGAATAAAACAGAAGTGGTCTGCCCAAAATCCTATTAGTCTCCATGTTGCTATCTAGCCAATGCAAACTGGTCCCACAGCAGCGAGAACATTGCTCCTGCATAAAGGAGTGTGAAAAATGAGCTGAGCCAGCATGATGTCTTGTCCTGCGACAGCAGGATTTCTTGTTTACTGGTTATCCAAGTACGTACCACTATCCCTGCTACCATGGCTTGTGGTCACGTTGCCAGGATCTGTCAGTTTTGTGTTATTACACCCCATATTCTTCACAGTAATAATATTATATGATTAGAGCATACTATATGATTATGATGCATTTTATGCAAGATGGGTCACGTAAGGTGTCATCAGAAAAGTTATGATTTGCAGAATACGATTAGTCTATTTGTATGCATGTATCATTTTTGTGTCTCAGGTTATGAATATTGACTATGTATCTGTATTTCAAATGTAGTGACATCTGGGTGACACCCACTAGGCAAGATGTTTTCAGGCTAGATAGTGGGTGGGGAAGGGCCTGTTCAGGTTAATGAGCCATTAGGGAAAACAATAGGTCTTAGGAGAAGCTTATCCATCACCCGGTGAACCTTCTTTTAAAGGTTCCAGACAGCCCTTAATAACTGCTATGACTCAGCAAGGTACGCCAGGGCCTGTGATCAGGCCACATGACACTGGACTTCATCTTGGGATGTCAATGTTTTTCCACAAACTGAATTTGGAAGCAAAGGGTTCCTGACCTATGCTAAAACTACATAAGGTAGGGAATGACATCATCTGCTGTTCTTCACTCCCCACACATGAACACTCCTGGAAACATCTGAGGAACAAAGACTGAACTGGAGAAAGTGCTGGACCTATGTTAAAGGGATTTCTAGCCTGTTTATGAAAGACCTGGGGATTCCAAGCTGTAAAGCAAGTGCAGCTTGTCCCTTAAGAATCTGCAGCCTGCTTGTACCATCTCCCAGGGTGAGAAACTGTTAATTCAAATCCTATCTTTCTAGTATGTTTAGCTTAGTTTGCATTTTTGTTTATTTACCAGGTAATCTGCTTTGATCTGTTTGCTATCACTTATAATCACTTAAAATCTATCTTTTTCTAATTATTAAACTTATTTTATGTTTTAATCTAAACCAGTAAGTTTGGAGTGAAGTTCTTGGGAACTTCAGCTAGGGGGGCTCTTACAGTTCCTCTCCACATTGAAGGAGTGGCAAACTCTATGAGCTTACCCTGTACAGTTTCCTGTGCAGTGCAAGATGGTATAATTTTGGGTTTATACTCCAAGGGGAGGGTCCTAGGCGGGGAACCTGAGGGTTATTTTGGCTGTAGCCTCTCTATTGTTGGCTCATGAAGCGGCTGATCAAAGAGCCTGCATGTAACTGCAGTTGGGTATGTCCCTACCTGTGTGTATGCTGGTGGAAGTGTCAGACTGGGAATAGGTCTGCAGCTTGTCACAGCAGCACAGTCGGAGAGGGATCTCAGGCTGGTGGGTCAGAGGGCTCAGAAGTACCCCAGTTCCAGGTGGGACCCCGAGGGAAACCTGTCACATTTGTCTTCATTTTCCAAACCACAAGTGAAGTGTTTTGTTTTAATTTTTTCAGTGTTAAAGCAGAGTAGCTCTCTGCCATGGCCTGGTCATTGTTTATTGTTCTTTAAATGTTTGGTTAGATTCTATGTTGTAAATATCTTCAGAAAGGCAATTTGAGTGGTGCAGAGAAGGGGGAGTTAATAATGTGAATGAGTGCAGCTTATTGCAACCGCTGGCCAAATTGGGATTTGATTATGCAACAAACCTCACTGCTGAGCATTTGGTTCATGATGTGTTAATTAGACATGTTGCTCTCATTATATCTCATGGGAGTGAGAGAGATAGCAAGAGAAGAAGCATCTGTTAAGGCTGGAGGGAGTATGATTAACTGATATAGCTCAAGTCATAGCTGGCTTCCTTAGAGCAGTGAAGTAAGAAAACATGCAGTAGTCCCACTTCTCAGTATGAATGTTAGTTGGTAAAGAAAAGGAGAGAGATTAAGGGAAAAAGAAGTTTCAGGCATAACCAGAAAGTTACGCAGATTTTACGTATACCATAAATGACATTAGGAGCAAAAGGACTGTTAGTCCAACCACATATGGGCTGGCCCATATTTGAGAATACTTTTTTTTTTTTTAAAGTTTCCAGTTCATATTTTGTGTTATCTTTTGATAGGAACTGACTTCACCAATTCTCTATATTAAACCACATAATAAAAGAGCTTTTGGTAAAAAAGGGGTTTTTCTCTCTCTCTCTGGCCTGGAACTGTGGCAAGAGACACAAGGACCCCAGACACAAGGCAGGAGAGGTCAGCAGGACCTGCTCATTGAACAGGTAATGTTCTCTCTTCCTTTTTGTAACTAACAAATGCCTTATGTTAAATCTAGTCATGAAAAGCAAACTTTCTGTTATTTTAAAGTATTTTATGTTATTTTATGTTCTTAATAAACCTCATTTGAGGGAATTCTTTGGTTGTGTAGATGTGTCTAATTGCTCTTTCCAAAGGAGAAAAGACTCCTGCAACCTCAAAGGAGAGATGCTGAAGGATAAAGGCTTCATGGGACTTAAACCATTCGGTCAGTCTTGGTTTAAGGGCTTTATTAGAGATGTCCTCTCCCAGTGAGGTGTTTTGCCGTCAGGCTAGGCCAGGTGAACAGGAACAAAGAAGAGACATAAATTGAAGAGTGGATCACACTCATGTGTCCCCATTTGGGGGAATGGCAGTTTTCCCCCCCATCAGCATTAATATGAAAACAAGACGGAAAAAAAAATCAGTTAGTTACCTTATGACAAATGTTTTCTGGCCTGACTTTCTAGATGCTTTCACCATATAAAAATTGGAACCCCAAAACTTCACCTACAACCAATATGTGTAGATTAGGAGATTTGTGCTACAACAATTGACTAGTTATTACAGTATAAAGGGGAGCTTTCAGATTAGAAAGCTAGTGGGTAGAAAATACTGATCACAGACAAACCTGGACACTCCAGTTAAGTGCAGGAAATTTCTTGAACATATGGAAAGAAGAATTAATTGAAAACCAGACAATACATTGGCTGTTGATGCCTTGCTAGAAATTCAATATAAAATATCGATACACTTTCCTATCATCCTTGTTACACTAGTGGGGTTTAGCTGTTGATTCTCAAAACAGTGTTGCAAAAGATGCTCTAAGAAAGGATTCAATGAATTATTAGAGATGAGCAATAATTCACAACACACCATTGGTCAGACAAATCAGACCTATTTGGTTTGCAAATTTTCAGTAAATGGTATCATGTAAGTCTCATTTAAACCTCTGCACAGGGGGTGAATTTCACCCACAGTGATCAGTACTTCATCTAAAGATTAGTCACAAAAAGCTCATTGTGTTCATTCATGTGAATTTAAAGTGCAGGGATCCAAATGAATTTAAACTGACAAGTTTCACATAGTCCTAGGAATTCATTTGTGTTACTGTGTGTCAAATCCCAGGGACAACATTTGTCATGTAGTTTACTTGGTAGGAAGGTTATCCACTGATTACAGGTATTCAGAAGAAGTGTGTGGTATTTTGAGTCCAACTCAGCTGTACCAATAGGAATTGTACTTTGATTCCAGCAGCCTCTAGCAATCTTGAATGCTACACATGTTCATACATATCACAACTAACAAAGTAGGGAATCAAAAAAGCACCAGTCAGGGTATAAATTGTAATGATAAGCAGTGACATGCAGGAAGCAAACAATCCTACTGAAGAAAAATGTTATAATTTAAATTCTACATCATAAATATTAAGGCAAAACCCTTTACATAATAACCAACAGAGATTAATCAACCATACGAAACAGATATTTATTATTTGTAAATTGTATATGCTGACATTGCTAACTGGAGACAGATTTCCACTCTTCAAAAGCAGTAAGTATTATTTTGATCTGTTATAGCAGTAAAGCCTCATCATCTTGTGTAGGGTAAACTGTAATAAAGTTTTCTCCCTTAGAGTACTTTGCACATAGAAATGATCTGACTAGCACTCAGCAGTGGTTGCTGCAGTTACAGAGTCTTCAGGGATCATGGGAAGAGGAGAAAACCAGAAGGTAGTGATGAAGACATTGAGAGATGTGAAAACCAGAATTAACCCAGTCAATGTTATTCAGCAGGTGAACTCTACAAGAAGAAATCAAAATAGAATATTGATCAAAGCTTTCTGACTAAAATGAACATTTTGTTACAGCTGCGGATGCATTCAGGTTCTGTACTCAGCACGTTGAACTTCTACCAGTTTCTGTGGAAGATCAATATATTATGCCTTAGAATATTTCTATTTGTGAAAGACTCGCAGCCTTACACAGAGTCTGTCACGGAGGTCATGGATTCCATGACTCTCCATGACCTCTGACTTCTGTAGCCTGCCGGGGCGCCTGACTGCAGGGGCGCCTGAGCAGCTCAGGTGGCTCCGGGGCCAGCTGCACTAGTTCCCCAGCAGCAGTGGTGGTCCTGAACCACCTCCCACCAGCAGCAATGGCAGCAGTGGCAGATGTGGCAGTTGGAAATGGAGTGGGCATCACAAGGGTCTATGCTTGCCTGCATAGGGAGCAGCAACAGCACCATTCCTTGTACTTCAAAGGATGGGCACAGTTGGGGCCATCAGCAGCTCACAGGGCCAGGGTGTTTCATGGCCTTTTCTCTTTCAGCACTGGGTCGTGAACTGTTAAATAAAGGTGCTACACGGCCAGCAAGAAGGTGGAATCACTGGAGAGCACTTCATCCAGCCCGACTTGAGGCAGTCTGCTAGGCTGTGCCTCCAGGAACTGTCCTCTAAATTCCCCTTCCACCCCAACCTGTGCTCTAGACAAAGCATGATAGGACTTGTCACAGGGTGGTCCCAAGAGTCCTTTCAGGCCTTAATCACAGACCACAACCGCTCCAGGTGTTCTCAACCACCACTAGGCTTTATTATATATGATAGTCAATAGCCGGCTACTCCTCTTACTGCTGGGGAAGGGTACAATCACAACAGCTAGTCCAGCTTACTTTTGCATCACTTCAGGCACCCAGCTCTCCTCCCAGCACTTTCTTCCTGGCAATAGTGCAGGAACTCGGTGTACTGGGGGTCTACTGCCCATCCCCCCCTCCCAGCTTGAAGTAATAACAAACCCCAGATCTATGGGTTCCATCATCAGCACCCCTACTATAAACATTGTTCCAGCACCACTGCTTCCTGATTGCTTATATAGCCCTAGCTGCTGGCAACACTTCCACCCGATTAGCCCCTCAACTGTATCTCCACTCCATTAATTGGCCTCCTCTGCCAACTGCCTGTCTTTCAGTCACTGCTCAATTGATATAAATTGGTGGGGATTTGAGTGACAGGGTGCTGAGTTAGCTCCTGAGTGCATACACCCTGTTACAGGGCCCTAGAATATCTTCTTGATGAATTGCACACTGTGCTTTTGATGTTAATTCTGTGGTAGAGATTTTCAAATCAGCTAGGGGATTTAGCCACACAACTCCCATTCATTTCAGCGTGACTAAATCCCCTAGCTGGCTTTGAAATCTCAGCCTTGCCATGCATAGCCCTGTCTTAACTACAATGGTTTTTATTTGCTTGTTTAAGTCTAATAAGGGGAGAGCAGCAGTGGGGAGAAAAAGGGACGTGTCAGAATCATCTGTGGTTCTGCATATGCACAGAGAACAGAGCTGGGAACACAATTATACGTACTCAGAGCTACCCAGAAGAGAGAATGGCAGTAAAGTAGGTTGTTAATAAATAATAATAATAAAATAATCACAACTGTGAACTTGTTTTCCTTTTGCAGGATGCAATGTGGTTTTCTTGGTAGGAGTGGGGAGGTAAATGTTTCAACATTCTTTTCCAAATTGAACCCATTAGACTTTTTATTTTTTTGGTTTATCCCAATGTGGAGTTTTTAGCAAAGAAAAAATTGTGATAAAACCTGTCAATAAAAAAATTATCACAATTTTGATTCAAAAAAAGTTGCAAGAAACAATGAGAAATGATGAAAAAAGGCAAGTTTTATATGAAATGTGTTCATTTTAGAAAAAAGGCAATGTCCCAAGAAGAAAAATTGTCTGGAAAATTTCAACCAGCTGCAGGTGTTGCTAGTTACCAAGCAGGCTCAGCAACTGCCTGGAACCAGTGTGACCTTAGCTGCCCCACTGGTGTTCATGGAAGAAGAACAACATCCCATTGAGTGGGAATCCAACACCAGTTCACTTTTGGGCAAATTCTGGCGCTGCTAGGGGTAGTTTAAAACATCCTGGGCAACAATCAGAAGACAGCAATCCAAAGATGGCAGTGCATGTAATGGTGCAGTATAAAAGAACCAAAGTAGTAGCCTGTGGTTTAGTTCAGCTAGTTTTCCTGTTGTGAGGATGTGCAATTTTACCCCTACCATTGTGACTCTCATACTGTGCGGTATCCCTGAAGTGTGTGATCCACCTCTTAGCTTTAATGAGAACAGAATCCAGTCCATAGGAGTATTATCAAAGTGGATGGATTTTCCCCCATACCTCCAAATATCTCTATCTTAAGAAAAAAAAATACTACTTATTTCTTTTTTTCCCCAAAGCTTTTTTTGTTTTTGGCTGCACTTGGATTGACCTTCATATTCAGCAGCAAGGACTTCAAGCTTTTTGACAGCTTTTATTCTTGACCTTTTCTTACGTAACAGTGAATGATTTTCCAAACACGTCTCGTGGCTGTAATTAAGGTGAGACCAAAATGTTCACCTGCCTACACTTAGCTGGTGGTTTCAGTGGGTAAAAGAAGAGCTGCACTTTTGATACTGATCCACTTATAAACACATGGAACAAGTGCTGAGATTATAATTTCATATGATATTAAGTTGTATTGTGAAAAAAGTTTTTCCTCAGTGCTCCACACCAGCAGAAAATTGCCTTTGGTATTAATATTTCATCAATCACATATCATGAATTTATGTAAATGCATAATTAGAAATTATAGCCTCGGAAAAATTCACTCATTTATAAAATTAGACTTGTTAAATTAAAATTGGAGCTAATGACTTGTATTTTACTCTTTAAACATGTCAGAACTCTGTGTTTTTACAAATACGGCAATGTAATTGATGGGTTTTAGTATATTACTGATAATATGCAAAAGCACATTACATGAGTGAATGTTTTTGGATGTAATGAGTGCAACTGTTAATTATAGAAAAGCCTTCTTACAAATCTAGGATACCATCTGTCCTAAAGCTATCTCTTAGATAGCATTATGCTTGCATTCTGCGCATCTGTACTTTGCCATTATGCTAAAAAATAAGTAAAGGGAATGTTACAGTATAAGTTAATGAATAAATGATGAATTACTAAAACTGTCTAGCCAGATTATTCACAATTGCTTCACTGTGAGTTAGAAATTC
Organism: Chelonoidis abingdonii; assembly: GCF_003597395.2. Lineage (NCBI taxonomy): Eukaryota > Metazoa > Chordata > Testudines > Testudinidae > Chelonoidis > Chelonoidis abingdonii. Next base: position 20,156,353 of record NC_133787.1, on the reverse strand, counting down.
AACTTATTTTTCTTCATCATCTGCATTTGTGCATGCTCACTCAAACCAGGCATTTTTGTTATTGTTATTATACATTTTAATGATTAGTTAGATTCATCAGACTTCTGTACATTCAGTTAAATACCAGACAGTGAAAATAAGCCAAAAGCAGGCCTGATTGCAGTCATGAATTACCATCATTTCAATATCTGACTTGTGCCAGTATTGAGAAACGGGTAAAGAATGTGTTTGCCCTAAGACTGCAGTACATTACCATAGGGAACACCTGACAATTGAATGGAGGTATGTATGATTTTTTTCCTGAAATGAGAGATCCATTTTGAAGGGGCTTATGTTTTTCAAAACAACAGTATGTGATTTGTCTCACTCTCCTACTAGGTGACAATATTGTTATTAACCAACTGATTACTACAATATTTATTGATTCAACACTTTTGGCATAAAAAGATGGAGCCATTTAGATAAATTCAGTTAAATCAAAACTACAATTTCTATCTGATAACTGAACTGCACAATATTTTCATAAATAAATTTTATCATCCCAACTAGAGAGAGTATAATCCAAACATCACCTGGTGACTCCATGGGTGCCTATATAATTATGGGTTTTGTTTTGTTTTTTTTATAATTCCATAGGACCCCCTCTTCCTATTACTATTAAAATTTGATGGGGATTGAAATCGGTAGTGTAATGATGCCGGATTGTTTCTATGTACATTATTAATTTTACCCAGATTTTTGTTCTAAAGCCTATCCGATATTTGCTGATATTGGATGTGAAACAGCCTCCCAGCCAACACTGTATTAGATGGTGTGCAGCATAATACAAATAGGACAGTGGTTTTCAAAATTTAGCAACCTGAGGAACCCCTTTTTGATTTAAAAATTTTCAGGGACCCCCCAAGGTCCCCTGCTCAGCTCTTGCTCCACCCTCTTCCCCGAGGTGACACCCCTGCCACTTCTCCAAAGCCCCGTCCCCGCTTACTCCATCCCCCAGGGCTGGCCATATGATGAGGCGAACTGAGACTGCTGTCTCAGGTACCAGACTAGGGGGCGGAGAGAGAGGTGCCAATAGGACCCAGAGTGTAGAAAATTGTGTCTGCTGCTGGTGCATAAGTATTCTCTCTGCTCTAGATGCACAGAGATGGTGGAGTGCTGTGCTGGAGGAAGGAGGGCACAAGAGACATAACAGGCAGGCAGGAGAAAAAGTGAGGGAATAACAGAAAGCAGCAGGAGATGCAGGGAGAGAAAGGAGGAGGAGGAGCCTCTTATGTACCTCTCTAGCACCCCCAGGAGCCTGGACTGATTAACACCAGCTTCTTAGGGAGCTTCCTGTTTCCTACTGCTTCTCTGAACCCACTTCAGGAGAACAGGCCATCAACTGAAATAGAAGGAGCCAGTTAGGCCCTTAAGACGCTGATATCTTCCCTTACTCTGGCCCTGCTACCAGCCTGGTTATTTGTCCCCTTCAACTGAGTGTTGAGAGTCACTATAGCTGGCACAGAACTGCAGTCATGAGCAAAAGAAGAAAATGTCCCTCTGGGGCAGCATTCAGAAAAAGAAAGAAAGCAAAGGAAGCTTTTCTATTTAAGCAGGAAGGAGCTCTCCTGAGATACATAGACACAAATGTTCACGGTGAACCTTCTGGCCCCAGTGAGGATGTGAGTGGTGAAGAGATGCCTGATCTTCCAGTTAGTCAGAGTCCAGGTGACCTGGCAGCTACTGCAGCATCCGTATCTCCATCTCAAATGGATGTAACCATGCACATTCCTGAAGAAAAGTGTAGATCAGGAGAAAAAGTGTGGTGGAGGTGCAAGAAACAGCTGCTGCTGAGTTTAGTTCCTTAAGTCTAGATGATCCAGGACTGTGGACCCACTTTGAGCAGTAGCCTGAGGACTTCCTTGTACTGCATGGGCCACAGCAAGTGAAAAACTTCATGTTCCCCAAAGACAATGAAAATAGAAGTTTCCATCCAACACATTACTGGCATGAAATCCCAATGGTGACAAAGTGGAGAGGCCATGGCTTATGTACTCAAAAACCCCAGAATGCTGCATACTGTTTTTGTTGCAAACTCTTCCAGTCTAATGTTCCAGCCACATTGGGTTCTACAGGAACAAAGGACTGGAAAAATCTGGCTAGAAATCTGGCATGCCATGAGAAGGCAGCAAATCACCAGAGAGCATTCCATAGGTGGAAAGAGCTTGAGATGAGACTAAGGTTAAAGGCCACCATAGATGATCAGCATCAAGAGAAGATTGCATCAGAGAGTCTCTTTACTGGCAAAATGTTCTGAAAGGCATCATGCCATTGTGAGAATGCTTGCTACCCAAAACCTAGCACTGCGTGGCATCCGCACTTCAGATCAGCTGTATGTGCCAAACAATGGAAACTTCTTAAAATTTGTGGAGCTGATGGCTGAGTTTGATGCTGTACTCCAGGAGCATCTAAGAAGAGTCACACCCAAGAAATGTACACACACCACTACCTTGAAAAACAATTCAAAATGAGATCATACAGTTACTGGCAACAAAAAGTCAAACAGAAGATTGTGGCAGATCTGAAGTCAGCAAGATATTACTCTGTTATTCTGACTGCACACCTGACATCAGCCATATGAACAAATGACTTTAATGGTGTGTTTTGTAACAACAACAGAACCTAGTGAAAATGTCCCTGCAGTGGTGACCGTCAGAGAGCATTTTCTAGAATTTATTGACGATGATACTACAGGAGCTGGTATGACAAATGTGCTTCTTAAAAAGCTAGAAGATACGGGAATTGCGATAGCTGACATGAGAGGTCAGGGCGATGATAGTGGTGTCAACATGAGAGGAAACAACAGAGGAGTGCAGACATGGATCCAAGAGTTAAACCCTCGAACTTTTTTTGTCCCATGCAGTTCTCATTCATTGAACTTGGTGGTCAGTGATGCAGCATCAGCTTCTAGTGAGGCTGCTGAATTTAATGGAAATTCAAAGCATCTATGTATTTTTCTCTGCATCAACCCATCTATGGCAAATTTTGAAGCAACATCTGGGAACATCCTCTCTGACACTGAAACCACTGAGTTCCACATGATGGGAAAGTTGAGTGGACATGATAAAGCCTATCAAACACCAAATTGGGATGATAGATGATACCATAGTTACCATTATGGAGGATAACGCTATGACAGGAAGTGTTCGTGGGAAAACAGTGGCAAAGGGAAATGGAATCACCAGAAACATACAAATTACTGTGTGGTTTAGTGTTGTGGCATGACATACTGTTTGAAATAAAAGTTGTAAGCAAGACATTCCAAGGTGTTGACCTTGGTATATCCAGAGCAATGGAACAACTGGACAAAGCAAAGTCATACCTACAATCTTACTGGTCAAATGAGGGATTTCAAAACGTTTTGCAGAGTGCACAGAAGATGGCACAGGAACTTCATACTGAAGCTATTTTCCCACCCATTCAAGAATACAAGAGTCAGTGAGGAAGACAACATTTTGATTATGAGGCATGGGATAATCCCATAAGAGACCCCAAACAACAATTCAAAGTTGAATTCTGTAACCAGGTGCTAGATTGTGAAATACAGTCAATTGAAGAACATTTCACGCAGCTCAAGGAACACAGCAGTATATTTGGGATGTCGTACAATATTCCATAACTCCTCACTCTAGCTGAAGAAGACCTCCACTAGTTTCTTCTCTATCCCCATTGACAACTCCATGTCTCTTAATAAACTGCATCTCTCTGTCTCTAAACCCCAAACCCACCCATCCTAACTAGCTCCTCAGCTAAAGCCCCTGTACATGCTATGGCCATTTCTTGTTTTGACTATTGTAACCTTTTCCTCCATGTCCTTCTTACTCCTTCTCTTCTCCATTATATGAAAAAACACTACTGCTAAAACCTTTCAGGCATTCCAACCACCTAACATCTCCTTGGATCCCCTCCTTCACTAGTCTGCTACTGTGTAAAATTCAAGCTCCTTGTCCCCAGTTTTATGGCTATACAAAACCTTATCTCCTCCTAGTCCATTTCACATCCTCTATCCATCCCCTCTCCTTACTGTTCCCTTCATCTCCTTTCTTGGCTTCACATCTTCATTCATGCCACCCCCTGTGGATGAAACAGTCTCCCACTTTCTCTCTATATCTGTCTCCTCTGAACCCAACCTTAAGATCCATGTCTTCCATATCACTTTATACTCAACAACAATTTCTCTGTTCCTTCCTTTGAACTGATGTCTCATTTCTTATCTTTATGTACCCTTGGCTGTAAATTCTTTGGAGCAGGGACAGTGTCTTAGTGTACATGAGTAAAGTACCATGTATATCTCTGGCACTGTACAAAAGATTAAACATGATGGTTGGAAATTTAAACCAAGCCAGATTGGGTACTTAAGACTTTACAACAGGGGTTCTCAAACTGGGTGTCAGGACCCCTCAGGGGGCTGTGAGGCTATTACGTGGGGGAGGGGGGTCACAAGCTGTCAACTTCCACCCAAAACCCCTCTTTGCCTCCAGCATTTATGATGGTGTTAAATATATTAAAGAGTGTTTTTAATTTACAAGGCTGGATCACACTCAGAGGTTTGCTATGTGAAAGGGGCCACCAGGAAAAACGTTTGAGAGCCACTGCTTTACAGAGAGGAAAGAAAATCTGCACTGTGAGAGCAGCATGAAGAGCAATGAGTCTGTTGTTTACCCAGCTGGTCATCACTGTGAATCATCCCTTATGACCCGTTGGTTATGGCTTGGCACATCTTAAAGGGATGCTAGCATGTTAGCTTAAAAATTATTGTGTCTTGCTTTGTATTCTTTGGTAACACTCTCTAGGACGTAGAGAACAATTTTCCCCACAGTCTATTTCCTCCTTATTTATGTAGCTAATGCTGATTTTTTAAACTCATTTTTAAAGATGAGGTCAATGATTAAGGCCCTACTCCTGTGAAGGAAACTGCAGTTCATTCCCTTTGCAGGAAGAGGCCTGTAGAGCCCCAGCCTGCTCCTGTTCAAGTCCACAGGAATTTTGTTATTGATTTGCAGTGGGATCAAGTGGGGACCTCGAATCACAGAGATATTTAGGAATTCTGAAACCATGGGCTGCAGCAAGGCTGTGAGGCGAACCAATGTGGCATGTCTCACTGGAACTCCTGATGTCTGGATGCTGGGGCAGAGGGGGTTGGGGTTGCTCAGGTCACATAGCTGAAAGGGTTGGGTGATTATTTCTAAATTTCCCTATAGAAGAACAATGGATTATTTATTTATAATATACACCTCTACCTTGATATAAACGCAGTCCTTGGGAGCCAAAAAATCTTACCGTGTTATAGGTGAAACCCTGTTATATTGAACTTGCTTTGATCCACCAGAGTGTGCAGCCCTGCCCCCCCTCCCCGAGCACTGCTTTACTATGTTATATCCAAATGTGTGTTATATCGAGGTCGTGGTGTACATTTAGATTCTATCAGATGATCTACAACCCTATCATTACTAGCAGGTCAAGTTTTGGACCAAACTACTCAGCAGTGTCTTTAACAAACTGACATCTATTTATTTATCTTAGTACTTATGTAGTCTTCTTTGCTGTAGTTCTGAGCATGTCACAATTTTAATGTGTTTATTCTCACAGCCCGTAGGACAGTGCTATTATCTCCATCCGAGAGATGGGGAACCAAGACCTCAAGAAACTAGTTGACTTGCCCAAGGTCACACATGAAGTCTGTGGCAGAACAGGGAACTGAACCCAGATCTTCAGCATCCCAAGCTCAACTGTCTCAATCCCTTCACCACATATCCAACCCATGTTCCGCCTGAAAAACTCGTGTCACTGCCTGTGTGGATCAAGGGCTCTATGTGCCCCTTGACTGTAGCTCACCTGTCACTAAGTCTGTGCTCAGGATCATCATAGTCTATATTCTTTGACCCTTCATAGATCAATAAGGCAGCCACAATTTGCCGGAGGATGACTGAAATGCACGGGAGTGTTAAAGTAATATTGTTACAAACACGCAGCGAAACATTCATTGTACTATAATCATATGCTTGTTTTTTATTTCCATGGCCATCAGCTGAGTGTATTTTTATTCCTGACTGAAATGCATAAAAATATGTCTAATTTCACAGAACTTCTGAGTAATTATAAAGGACTTTTTCCAATTTCCCATGTAATATCCTTTCAAAGTTATCCTGTTTTCTTTCCTGCTGAATGCATATTGAGAGCATGCAGATTTGTAGGCACACAATAAGGAGCTGATTTTGAAAAGAGGTAAATAAATTGCACTGGCTGGAAAAGGGCTTCTTGCTGCCCTTTTATTATGATGTGCACATAATTTGCTACAAATTTGTGACTTTGCATTTCTATCAAAGACAAATGATATTGTCAATCCTGTTTACATTTCCTTTTGGCAGTTATATAGAAGGAATAGTCAGGGTGCCCCAAAAGCAGCTTTAATTAATTTTTCTATTTATTAAGGTGAATGGAGGCTTTTTTTTTTTTTTTGCACAAACAAAAAGGGATAAACAGACTGAGTAAAATGTGTGCTATTGTCCATAAGAATGTATCTGATGCTGCTTTCTGACTTTAGGGTGTCTACAACCAGCTCCTCAGAGAGATGGAAAAAACTGGATTTCTGAGATATGTAAATGTACAGGATCTTATCAGACCTCTCAAAAACTGAAGAGGACAAGTGAGGCCAGTGTGCAGTAATGCTGGAGCACAAACCATGGAGTCTGTACTATTCAAAAAGTGAGAGAGTAAAAACATATGATGTATGATGGACTCATTGGTGTTGTGTGGCGCATAAAACTGTCAACTTCGCTTATGGGTATCTGATTAGACAAGAGAGTAATTTCCCTGGCATTGCAAAGCTGACTGGGGCAGAGAAGCCCCTTCTGCAAATAGTTCATATCTGGGAGTAGTTTGGAGCCGGACAGGCCCTGGGCATAGTCAAATGCCGAACACAGAATCTGTTGAGGCCTGTTTGTCCTCAGCTCTTCATGGCACCAAAATGAAATGAGTTATGGCTGAGAGAAAGACATTGCACATCTCATGCTGCCAGTAAGATTGGGAAGGAGAATGATAGGTGGGTGTCTGCCATCGTAACTACTGCTATGCAGAAAAGGTGAAGAGATTATTCGGGACAGAGAAACATTCCTGTTCTAGAACACAGTAATGGGTAGAGGAGTACCAAGGAATCTCATGATTCTCTGAATTTGTGTTCTTTGTCAGTGCTGAGGACTATGGCGCACTGCCTTACTTGGCAGTACTCCTGCTATAGACTTTTCATAGGGCAGGTAGCTACCAGCAGTAGCTTCAACTCAGCTCTCCTTAGGAGGAAGGTGAATGAACTCCATACCAAGGAGGAAGAGGATGAGAACACCCCTGTGGGGCAAAGGGAAAGAGGCAAAGGATGGGGAAACCCTACAATGAGGGTTGGAGCAAGTGTAAGGGGACTGTTATCCCCTTACTAACATTCAGTGGGGGTGTTTTGGTTGCTAGCTCCCAGCACTAAAAGGGGAGGGATCGATGGCAAATCAGGACCCTGAGACTGAAGTCACACAGAACAATGGAGAGGCACTCTCCAGGTTTATCTCATTGACGGCGGCAGGCAATCAAAGAGCACGAAGAAACCAGGGGGGTCCCTGTCTCCGTGTGAGCTAAATTGCCAGTCAGCACTAGAGTACGGGCCGAAGCTAAGCTGGCTGGGAGCATGAGCTGCAGCCAAAAAGCCAAGCACAAACGCCCACGAGAAAGAGTACCTGCCTGGAGTCAAGCTGGCAGCACCAGAGCCAGAGAGCCAAACAGCAGCCCAGGAAAGCAGCTGTGAGACGCGAAGAAGAGCACAGAACAGCCCTGCAACAGCACGCTGCTGGAACGCAGAGCGAACAATTGCGCCAGGGATGGCCGAAGAAGCATCCAGGGAGCTTGAAGCAGAGCATAAGCACGCAGTCCTGTGCTGAGGCAGGTGGAGCTGGCTGACAATCTGGAGCTGGGTGCGGAGAGCAGCTCGGGAGAGCGAGGGGGACCCTGGGCAGTGGGCCCAGCACAGGGAGATGCCTCAGCCAAGAGGCTCTGCAGGCCAGACTTGGAGGGGGATCATAACCCTGACGGAGCAGGGGTGACACTGGGGAGAAGGGTCCTGCCAGCCAGAGCCTGAGAGAGTGTGGCCACCACCAGAGCAACTGTCTGACCTGCAGCATCCCTGCACCACAGCCAGGGCCTGAGAAGGAGGCCTGGGACCTACAAGGAAAAGACCGTGAAGTGCCCTGATGTCCAGAGACACTGTTTGTGATGGTCCCTGCCACAGAGCGGGGTGATGTGTTTTCCTTTAATCTTTCCCACTTTTCCTTATTCTTTTTTAAAATTAATTGTTAATTAAATAAATAACTTGTATTTGCTTTAAGTTGTATGATGTGATCAGTGGGTCAGGGAGGTGCGCAGTGCAAAGAGAGTACCCCGGAGTGGGGACACCCTAGCCCCTGTCCTGGATGCCACAGCAGAGTTGGGGGTTGAGCCCCCCAGGAATCCTGGGCCCAGCCTTGTTGGGGTTACGAGGACTCTGCCAGACAGGAGAGTGGAAAGGGGAGTCCTCAAGGGCAGGGAGGCCTCTGGGTAAAGGAAGTGGGAGCGAGGACTCAGATTCTTTTGCTAGCCCACTTCACCGGGGTAGTGCAGAAGCCAGGAAAGTTCCCCACAATAGCGGGACCATTCCCCCGCTTACACAAGGAAGACCCATCAAAAGTGGTAGAAGGGGAAATGGATGAAGACATCACAGGGAGGAAGTGGAAGGGGGGAAGTTTAGAACTAGAGTAGAAAAGAGGGGCAACGTGCACCATGAAGGAATGGGCAGGCCACCCAGTCTGTAGTGGATGGAGTAGCAAGCCGCTAGGCTTATCCTCCAAGATGGTACCAGATAGGAAGAGAATCAGGGCCCTTAAAGGAGAGGTAGTTTTAAGAGGAGGAGTCAGAGTGCGGCTTTATGGGGTAGGGTTCTGGAGCCTTTCCAGGTTTGAATAAGGATTGACATTTTAGGATGTTTATCCAGATGTCATACTTCTTGGGTTTTCCCCCCTCACCAGATTTTACATGTCGTTTTACTGCATTGATGGAAAGCTTGGTTGCCATTGTATACTTTTACAGGGTTTATCTAGTTAGCTGTAGCAGAAAACAAGTCACTGACTTAAAATTAATTGAAAATAATAATACTATATTTTTATTTGTCAAATTCATGGACCGAAGGCAGTGCTGCCTGGATTTCACTGCTTCCATATTGCCATTAAAAATCATACAGGTACTGGGAGCAAACTGCGCTACTAGTGCTGCCTCCTGCATTCAGCGCATCACTACAGAAGTGCCAATACCCTCATAGAAAGGTTGCACTTAATTAAGAGAAGGCTGCTGCTTAGGAATAGAGCAGTGAAAAGTTAAAAAAAAACAGAATTAGAAACATATTTCTGAATCTCGGACAGTTCACAGTGGCCTGCAGCGTACTGTACTTGTGTGCATTTCAAACACAGAGCAAGTTAAAAGTTTGGAGCTTTGCTTTGCTTTGTACTACTAAATAGGGGGTCAGGTTGAATGACTAAAGAAGTGCTCGTTCGTTTCTAGGTAGATGCAAGGAATTCCAATGCTCCTGATAACCATTATATCTTCATGAAAAGGGGTTGGAAGAAAAAATAAAAGCTAAATTCTATCAGATCTTTCCTTAAAAGTATGTGATAGATGATTAAGGCACATAGAAAACTTTAGTAGTATTTAAACGGAATTTCTCTCTGCAAGAGTTCATTATAAAACGAATCTACTGCTTTAATGATAATAGGATGGTATTTATTTATGTAGACAGCTCCAGCAGTTCCTGAAAAAGAGTCAATGTTGTAATCATAGTCAAAAAGCCCTGCCTGCTTGCTTGCACATTATTTGGTATTAATTTTAGTGCAGAATAATCACCAAAGGAATATTTGGATTTCTCATTTGCAAAGGCATTTTTACATGAGGTCTGAATCCAATAAGTATCCTTCTCTTATCAACATGAACCCAAAATAGGGTAGACTTCTTTCTCTAGATAAACCAGTGATCTCTCTGGGAATTTTGAAGATATAACACCACGCTGCTGTTCTCAAGAATCAGAAAATGACAAATATTTACAACAGCAAAGCATGACAGCTACTCCCATGTATATGGTCAGAAGGAGCAGAAGATTTAGGGATGGATTCCTAAGGCCAAAATGTAGCATGGCCCATATTTCTCTATTGAATTCTAGTTTAATTTTTAAAGAAGTAAAATTACTGTTCTAAAATGGACAACTGTTTAGTTTGTTTATTTAGTTTATTGCTCAGTGTAATATTGACCTAAGTGACCTAGGATTTTTTTTTTTAAATTCCAATGCTGAAGTTTTTCAGTCTTTGAGCTCAGTTACACACATCTGCAGTGTGTATTTTTGTGCATTTGGGGTATCAGTGGACTTAGCCCTGCTCCTGCCTGTTTATGAAACCAGTGTGTGCTTTGTGTTTGTCATACATCATGCATCACTGAAACACACAACCACCTTAGCAGTTCTTGATGCTGCCTGGAAGGTGCTGTGACTCATTGTCCAAGCTAGATATAAGGGAAGTAGAATGGGTTTCTGAGGGCACAAGATGTGGGCTGAACAGTCCTGAGGGAAGAATTCTAGGAGCAGCCAGCCTGGGAAGAAAGTCAGGGTAAGCTTCGTTGTTTTTCTTTTGTTGATGAAATCCCTGTAAATAGGTCAAGTTTGAACTATACATCTCATTTGGAATATATTAATACACAGGTCCATCACTGATCATGGGCAAAACTTCACCCACTCAAAAGTCAGAGGTCCATCCTTTTACTAGAATGAAATACCCTAATTTGTTTTGATAGGGTTGTGGGCCAGTGGTTTGAACATGGGACTGGGAGTCAGGAATCTGTTTTTTGCTACTCTATACTAGCTACTTTGGAGCAGTTTGTGCCTAAATTTACCTGTCTGTAAAATGTGCATTAATGTTGTACCTCATAAAGATGCTTTGAGACTCAACATTTTTCAAGTGTGTGATTTTCAGATGAAGGGAAATAGAGAAGCATCAAGGATACTTGTGCACTGATAAGATATGCAACAAATCGAGGATCCACTTTAAGGCTGTGCAGTTCCTGGCTGCAAGTGAGGGCCAGGGCCTATAAATGTATTGGCCCCACTCCTGATGCAACCAAAGTGCCTCTGAAAGGTGATACTACAAGTCTTGAGATCCCCAATTTATTCTATCCCTGAAACCCATTTGCTTCCCTACATGCAGAAGGAAAGAGTTGTCTAAAATGTGTTAAACCAGGCCATTGTTTTTTTGTGCCACATCTAGCAGAGTCTTCATTCCCAGACAAGCAATGAGAGGCCTCCCAAACAGTCATCTTCTCTTCTTCAGCACTTAGCTGAACGGTCAGCCACAGCAATTGTTTGCCATTTGGTCCATTCCTGTGTGGCTGCAAGGGCTTGACAAGCCAAAAGTCCAACATCAAAACAGACTTGATGCACCGAGTAATCTGCAGCTAAGTTATTTCGCCACTTTCTTCCTGCTATGGCATTCAAACACCTTTCATAATTCAGCTGCCTCTTAATCCTCTAGATGTCATAGGACAAAATTTATTACCAAACTCTGCTTCCCCAACATCGTGAGCCTGCAGCAAACTGGGAAGAACAATTCTTGGGTTGACCTGCCTCTTCTCTCTTAATACTAACGAAAGAGACACCTGCTGTTTGGAGTTTGTGCCATTGCACCCCTCCCATGTACAATCTTTCCCCACCCACATTTTTCTTCGGACGGTTGTGTGGGATACGGCCAATCAGTCCCAGGGTGATCAATTGATCAAGCATTGTGTGTCACCCAGCAGCTGCCACAAGTCCCTGGCGTATTCTTCTAATAATAAGATGGAGGAAGAGCCTCCTGCCCACATACTTTGAGGATAATGCCCCAAACCAGCTTCACTTTAAATCACCCCAGAGAAGGGCTCTATGCGAAAGGCAGGTGGAGCTTGCTCTGATGTTATACCAAGAAAGTAGAACTCTTCTTTCCAGTTGTGTACATTCTGGTGCCTTTTTTCCCTTAAGAACTTAATCCAGCATATTAAATTAAGTCAAATAATCCTCTTGTCTGTATAATAACAATTAGCTTAGCTTCTTAACAGGAACACATTAAGAAAAAGAATAGTTTAAAAAAATAACAGACCTTTCCCTTCCCACTATTCTATTTAATGAGCTGAATGGTGTTGGATTTAAAATTCCAATTAATAGGCAAGGGTACAGAAATGACCAGTTTTAATTTTAGACCATATGTACTGTTATTAATGCTGTTTAATAAGCCTCCACAGCCATTAGTATTAATTGGCCTAAAAGCAGACAAAAAGTAGATGTTTTAATCAAACCATAAAAAGAAAATGTATATGAACAATTTAAAAGTTCATTTCTCTCAGACTACCAGACCTGCAAAAGGAGATAAATCAAACCTGAGTTTTTAGGGGCCAGTCTTTCTAGCTGATGCTCTCTCCCTGGATCTGCATGTAGAATTCTTGTCAATAGGCCAAGTTCTCTGCTGATCCATCCAAGTGCATCCCTGCTGAGCTCACCAAGTGCAGAAATTGACCCAATGGGAGATGGAACAACTGGAGACAGTGACCTTTAGTCAACAATATCCCTGTGTATCTGCTAGAAGATCTTACACACGGTTATTAGTTACAAAGAAAACTACTAGCTGACTAAGAAGCAATTAGTTGTATTACTGTTCCCTTAGGCAAAAATGCATCAGCCAAGTGTTTGAATGTGCAAATAAATATTCCTAAATATAAACTAAATAACATGAAAATGCTATTGATGAGTGAAATGTACAGGATTGGAGTTGATGTCCTGTGAGTCAAATCCTGCTCTTCTTATGCATAAGCCTTGTCTACATTGGGGATTTCAGACCAAGCTGCTATAGCTATAAACAAGCCCGGGCACCAGTGCTGCTTACCCCTGCTGTAAACAGGGCAGCATGAATGTTTGCTTGAGTATGGACAGCAGCACCTTCGCCAAACAACTTTCTTTTTTCACCTGGTAAACAATGTTTTGTTTATTGCACTGTTACTAATCATTTATATTATGATAGCACCTGAAGGTGCCCTATTCTGGATGGGAGGTTTTATTGTGCAATGTATCAGCACAGCCCCTGCATTCTTGCCTTTTTGAAAGGGCATAATATGAACAAGACTGATTTTAAGAATGCATACATTGCTTTACTATGTTAGAACACCCTTGCTTATCTTCTAGCAATAGCTAAAGTTGGCACAATTTGCAAATATACTCATTGTATTTATATAGATAGATATATCAGTTCCTTAATGTCACAATTGCCTCTCTGATCTGGGACCATGTCATGGACAAAGGACAGTATCTGTGGTAATGTTGACAATTATATGATCTGGATAGTGCTATAGTACTGAATGTATCTAGTGTATATTGGCAGGTACGTAATCTAATCTCCTCTTGGGGAAGGAATGTAGCTTCCAACAAAGGTAAAATAGCTCTTAAATGTAAAATTTCCTTGTTTAAAGAGATGATTCAACCCCTCACTGTCACCAGTCTGGATTACACCCCAGAATGTGATGGCCTGCTTTTACCAGAAAAATAAAATCTTCCTCCAAAATGCCTGTGAAATCAAAGGAACCCACTCCACCTTCCCCTGTAACACTGGAAACAGCTTAACCAATTTAAATAATTCTGTGTAAAATATTCCTATCTGAGCCAGTAATTTGTATGCTGGATTTCCACTCAATGCAATATGAACTAGCTGAGATACCTTATCACAGCCTGAAAGCTGACATAAGGAACTACTAAAAATATTACACAGACTTTGCACAGCAAAGAGCATTCAAAAAGTAGCTGGTGAGCATCATCTGTAACCATTTTTAAATGCAGACATCTTAGTTGTTTCATAATATTACAAAAGGGTGGGGGAGAATCTGGTCTAGCTGTATGAATCATGGTTTTTATGTGCAGCCCCCTCCCCTTTTTTTTTTTTTTAAAAAAAAAACAACTTGGGGACAAGGAGAAGCATCTTAAATTGCCAAAAAAGGTGAGGGCAAGGGGAAAAAGCTAATTTTGCATGCTTCAGAGGCTGATTTCTCACTTGCAGGGATTTTCACCAGGGGAATCTTTTGCCAAAATACTGGTACAGGAAGGTCTCATGTAGTGGTCTTCCGGTAGCGAGCTCCTATTGTGGGCATGGCAGAGGCATCCACAGGCCCACCAATCCTGTTGCATTGGGGGAACTGATATGTCAGAAGTGGATGGCTCAGCAGGAGTGAGCCCTCCAGAGTATGGTGGCTGGTCTTGCAGGGCAGAAGAACCTTGTCTATTTATCTATTCTTTATTTATACTGTGGTAACACTTAAAGACCCCTGCTTGTTGTCGTCAGGGCAGCTGCTGTAAGGTAAAGTTACGCTCTGGGTCTTTTGCATATTGGTCTGATGTGGTAATGATAGACACTAGGCCATTAGTGCTCTGTGGAACAAGATTCTGGAGTCCCATAGTGACATCAACAAATTATGAGAGGTGAAAAAACATTTAATTGGCCAGCAGAGGGGTTAATTCTCTGACAGGAGACATTTTAGGTGATTGTTTAGCCTCATAAAGCAATAAGACCTCACCCTGACAAAACCAATAGGTCAAAAGATACCCACAGCAGAGTAACTTCATTCCCTTACACCGGACAGCCTGCCCTGACACACAAATGCACCAGTATTTTTTGGTTTTTTTTTTGGAGCGGGGGGGGGGTGGGCGGGAGGGAGAGATGGTGTTTTTTTTGTTTTTTTTTTTAATTAATACATTATGCATTTATCTGCCTCCAGATAAAGTTTAGGAATGTGAAGCGTGCTGCGGCGATTATTAGAGGAAATCGAACACTTTAAAATGTGTCTTCCTTTTCAAACAAAAACTCAAACTTTCCTTCCTGGCCATGCTTCCCCTAAGTTCTTTGTCGTACGGAAACTGGATCATAGATTTCATATTAGGAAGCAGAAATACATTTACTAGACAGACCTAAAAGTTAGTTAAAATAACACTCACTCTCCTATGTAATTGCTAAATCCTTTGCTGGTTGAGAAGGGTTCACATTTTTTTTTTTTTTTTTTGCCAGTGGTGGATTGGTGTTTTTCATGGATTTGTAGATCTGAGCTTTTATTTTTCTATCAAATTATGCTTGCAACCAAAGATTTTAAAATGAACTATTAATTGATTGCAGCAGCAGACACTACATTGTTTGTCACCCTTCACTGATGTTTGTATTGCAGCTGATGGGGGATTTTTCCAGCAATTGTTGCAGACAAGTGGGTGGCATTCTTCACTGATAAAGAGAATTATTCCCTTAAAGTAGAGCAGAAAAATATCTTGGGACTTTGGCTTTGAATAATACACTATACCACTGCACCAGTGGTAGATTCAGCATTCTGACTTGTGGACCAACGTGGGGCTAAATACGAATGCCTTGTGAACATGTTTAAATGAGCGTGAACCAAATCTAAACTGACAAAGAAAATTTGCACTCTGAAAGCTCAGACCTTTTGAGAATGTCTTATTTATTCCATGCTAATAAGAGCTGCTGTAAAAATGACTCTGAAGATATGAAAAAGGCAGAGGTATTTTTAGGTACGAATGCAAGAAAAAAGGAAAATAAGAGCAGCATTGGCCAAAGCTAGCTAGGAAAATAAAATAAAGTACTGTATTACTATTCTGCCGAACACTGAGCTTTGCCTCTCATTTTTAATTGTCACCTGAACAATGAGCACACAGCTAAGTAGTTTGGATGAAAGTCTAAGAGTTTTAAACTTCACAGTGAAGCCATGTTAGGCACAGAACTAACTATTCTAAGAGTTCCTGCATCCCTGGAGGATAACAAATTAGG
The DNA here is from genome assembly GCF_003597395.2 of Chelonoidis abingdonii. NCBI lineage: Eukaryota > Metazoa > Chordata > Testudines > Testudinidae > Chelonoidis > Chelonoidis abingdonii. The sequence continues at coordinate 20,140,430 of NC_133787.1, read as the reverse complement.
AGGATCTCAGGTCTGGTACCTTAAACTCAATCCTGCACTCAGAGTTCAGTGGCAAATTGCCCACTCATTTCTCTGGGTAGAGGATCACGCACAGAATGACCTGTGGTACACCTACCTCTCCTTCAAAAGGTTAGAGTTTTTCCCCACCCACGCACATAGTTACCAACACTTGAGAATTGCTGGCAGGGACAATTTTCCAAATGAGCCAGGAGCCTGGGGACCCACCACAGCAACTTGCCATTCTGGTGATTTTTGGGGAATTTAAAAATATTTTTAATCTCAATTATCAGAGTCCCCAGACTGACACTCTGCTCAGGTCTGCTTTTCTATTAGGCCCCAAATCCACTAAATCTTTATTCTCTGCCTCATGTATTGCCTTCACCTTTGTGTCCCTACCTGATGTTTCATCACAATGATACAACGTTGTAAAGGTATACAAGGGCAACCAAGCTTTCCATCAATGCAGTAAAACTACATGTAAAAAACGGTGAGGGGGGAAACCAAAAGGTACAACATCTGGATAAACATCCTAAAATGTCAATCCTTATTCAAACCTGGAAATGCTCCAGAACTCGTTCCACATAAATCCGCACTCTGACTCCTCCTGCTTAAAACTACCTCTCCCTTGAGGGCCCTGACTCTCCTCCTACCTGGTACCAACTTGGGGGATAAGCCTAGTGGAGACTTGATGGAGATTGCGGGGACTGTGGGATAGCTACCCACAGTGCAATGCTCCAGAAGTCGATGCCAGCCTCAGTACTGTGGATGCACTCCGCTGAGTTAATGGTCTTAATGGTCTTAAGTGGGGACACACAATCGACTGTATAAAATCGATTTCTAAAAAAATCGACTTCTATAATTCAACCTAATTTCGTAGTGTAGACATACCCTTAGAATTATTAAGCTGTTCATACCAGAGCAGTGATTCTCAAACTTTTGTACTGGTGACTCCTTTCACACAGCAAGTCTTTGAGTGCGACCCCCCTTATAAATATATAAAAAAGTGTTTTTAATGTAACACCATTATAAATGCTAGAGGCAAAGCGGGGTTTGAGGTAGAAGCTGACTGCTGATGACCCCCAACATAACCTCATGATCCCCCTGAGGTGTCCCAACCCCCAATTTGAGAACCCCTGTACCACAGCTTGGCAGTAGAAAGCCAAAAATAAAGACTTGGGGTGGGGAGGGAGGAAGACAGTTTTGTTGAAGACCGAAACTGAGTAGTAATTATACGGTTAACAAGAACCCTTAAAAAGAAATAAAGGTAACAATACACAGGTCTTTTACCGTCAACTGAAATTACACTAGACCTTTTCCTATTCACTTAACTGCGATGCTGCTAAAGTGAGTTCTTGTGGAGTGGAATCACAAGTGATGCCTTCCATTACAGTCTTTAACTACAGCACTTCCAACCATACCTGGATGTACAGTTCATGCCAAGCAAAAGGCCAGGTGATAAATTATGAAACAAGGACTCCAGGAACCAGATTACATACTGAATGGAATTACATCTCTTGACTTAACTGTGCCTGGGAGAAAGGACCAACATTTTCAGACAGTCTTACTTACAATTATTCTGTTTTCACTACTACACACTTTGTTAGGGAAGAGGCTCCTCATCAGTTGATGTATTGCTGTCTTCATCTCGTACGTTTCTGTGCATATTTCTTTGAAATACTGAGCCAATTTCTGTCTGGCAAAGGAAAACTAAGGTTCAGAAAATAGGAGATCTGTAAAAGAAGATTTTAGAAAAATCAAACCAAACATTGACATGAAGACATTAATTACATTGTTCTGGCAGAGTAATTTGGTTAGGACTAAACAAACGTATAGAATAGTTTCAAGTTTCTCCGTCTGAGCTCAAGCTCCATGCATGTAACAGTCACTGGAAGTGACTTGGCATATCATTGCTTCCAGTGGATTGTTTTCACTCTGCAGATATTTAGCTTCTAGCATTATCTATCTATATTTTAGAGGGCACTCTATTCATAGCTCTACGGGTTGGAGTGGTGACTCATAATAGCCCTTGCAGTGTTGTCAGCTGTTTGGGACTATTTTTGTTTTCATAGCTTTACCGTGAAGTTTCTCTCAATGACCATGGCAGGCCCATAACAGAGACGCCCCTCTATCTTAACCTGCATGACAGAGTTTTTTTAAACTAATCTTAAAACAAAACTAACCCATCTAGTCAACCTTTTCATTTAACTGACTTGACCCGACCTCTTTGATCTAGTCCCCAACCTTTGTGGCTGCTCCTTGGCACTCTTGGAGGCTAAATGAACCCAGCACACGTGAACTGTAAGGAAGTTCAGATTTGGATCAGAACTTTGTGGCCTGGGTGCATTTTTAAAATATACCCCCTGTCCCCTGAATGATCAGTATCCACTTGATCTATAACCGCATTAATTCCACATCTTCCAGATATATAGTCGGTTAAGGTACAAGGGTATCACTAAACGCTGTCACCATGATCGATGGGGAAAATTCCATTCCCATTTACACCAATGCACACCCAGTGTGACTGCATGGGCACAGATGAGAACAGCATTTGCCCTCTGCATATTTCTGCAATAACGTTAATTCTCTCCAATCTACTTCTCCCATCTACAATTTGAACCATTTTTGATTGATTTTTGCCTGGAAGCTTAAGACTTGAGTTCTCATTTTCTTACCTCCAATGTAAAAATTACGGTCAGTTGAAAATTCTCCATCAAAGCCGTTTTTCTATGACCAATTGGGCTTTTGACTAAATAAATGTTTTGCAAAAGTGTTTGATTTTTCAACAAAAAGTCAAAATTTTCTGGGAAAAGCAAACCCCTGAAAATTGAAATGGATGATGTAGTGCAAATAGGCTGCCTGGCTCCTGAAGGAGAATAGAGGCGCAAGGCACCTGAACTGCAATTCCCATGAGACTGCGGTGGCATTTCTGAATTGAAAATGTCAGTTTCTGACATTTTTAAAATTTTGTTTTTTTCAACAAAAATCAAAATTTTCCAGTGAGAAACACCCCCTCCCATTTTCTGATCAGCCCTAGTAAAAATATAATGATCAAACAGTCTAATATGTAATATACCCTTTAAGTGTTCCGTTGACCAGCGAAAGAGCCTTTAGTGCCTTGGAAGGTTGCAAAGCATATGGAGTATGAGTTTATCTAAACAGGGTGCAGAATCTGTCCCTCATCGTGATCATCAAGTAGTCTTCTCATCTGCTTATTAGCTGGATGGTTTTGTCCATCTTACAGGTAAATGTGTATGCATTGGCCTCTGTTTGTGATCAGCCTGGTCAGACAAGTAAATATACATTCCTTTGTCTGGAGGGAAAAAAAAACCAACAACCTCTTTTGCCTCTTTGGTCTGTTTACAGACTCCAGAACATGATATCAGAAAGTATCCATAATTTTCACAGTGTTGTTATATGCCTTTCACAGTGACATCAATGACCAACATGTTATTAATTTTCAAAACTTCTATTGCAAGATACCGCTTAAATAAATATCATGACCACAATGTGTGAAGTGTATTGAGCTGGTCAAGCCGACAGAAATTTACTGCGACGTACCACGGAACCCTTTACTGGGGTGCTCTGAGGGTCACATCCTGAACTGTGGCATAATGGTTTCAGATCTTCACACGGCTGTGCAGAAGGATGGGCCAGATAGGAGTGAGAATAGAGCTGAATGGAAAAACCCTACTAGTTTGGGTAACACGAGGCTCTTGTCTACTTAGTGATATTTTTAAAAAAATCGATCTGAGTCATGTTCATGTTTTACCATCTTTCACTTCAATTATCTTTTTTATCTCTAATAACTTTGTTTTTTTTAAAGACAAGTCACCAATTCCAGTTCAGGTTATATTGGAGATAATCACTGCTGGAGGTTCCCATTGGAGAGAAACCAACTCTTGCCTTCAAGGAAGGAAGAGCAAAGTAGAAGTGGCAATATGAACATTCCCAAGAGGCATGGGAACTGCTGAGCCCATCTTCCAGGCTGCTGGCTATGGTCAGATTGAACCTGCAAGATGCCTAAAAACTTGGATCAGGTTAGAGCATGCTTATAGCCAAAGCAATGGGACAAGGTCTTGGAAGAGAACTACAAAAAAACCACTCAAAGCAGACAGTGCTCCTAGGAAACATCTCTGATGAAAATGCTGCCCATGAGAAATAAGGACAGTCTCTGGGCAGTGAGGAAGAAACAAACAGAAACTCACTAAAAAGAAACAGCATTTTGTTACCAAAACTACAGACTCCAAACCCAAGCTACTCTGCGGAGCCTGAAGGAAATGGACGACTGCACAGACTCAATCCAATTAGGAAAAAAGATTTAATTTAATTACTTTTCACAGATCTCACCCTGCGAGAACCAGTCAAATGCAGAGATAAAGAAGATAAAGGGGTGCTTTAGGCATGAACATGTTCAGCAAAAGATAGCTAAAGAAACAATACGATTGAACAATTTGGGAAAATCTATGCAGGGACAGATATTTCTTGTCCAAGTTTACTTACTCTTAAGTAGAGTGTTCTGCCAACTTTGTTCAATTAGTTTTCTCAGCTGAAAGAACCCTGAATATGTAAAGCCTTACAAAGACACATGAATAAACTGACCGAGACAGGTGAGGTTTGGAGCTGGGCAAAAAGGCAGACAATTTAAACTGACAGGGATCACAAAAGACATCCTGACTCGTCTAATATCCCCCCCCTGCTTTCCCACAAGAAGAGCCATGGACCTGCAGGGGACTGATCATCATGGAGGTTGTTAAGGAAATGCATTTAACAAAGAAAAATAAACATTTCTGGCTGTTCTGTGCACAGGACAACAGAGCCTATGTCCCGCTGTCACCTGAAGCTGTTTGTGTGCTGGAGCTCTGGGCACTCCTTTCTGCCCTGCTGTTCTTTAACTTACTTTAGTCTAGCTAAAATACAGTAAATACCCCCCTTCCCCATTTTTGTTTTCCTCTGAAACTGGTGACTTTCAAATGGATGATCATCATTCCAATGGAGATGCCGAAAGAGGAACCATGTGGAAATAAAATTCAAGAGGACTCTTGAAACATTTTAAAGAAATTTGGACTCAATTCTTCCAGCTTCACATTGGCTAATAGCACCTTACTCCTCAGAACCTTAAATAGTGCCACTGATTAGCTAATGTTCCCCTCAGTGTGGGTAAGGGTTGGAAAAACTGGGCCCTTTGAATTTTCATAAAGAGAAATTTGACACTCCAAACTTTATATAAAATCGATGGAGAGACTCCCTCCTCTGTCCTCTATCAGGGAAGGGTGGAGGAGAGGAAGTAATGGGTGGGTTTCAAATTGGCTGAATGACTTCTGGTGTCTTTGGCGGGTGGGGGGAACGACAAAGCTCCTTCTGGCAGCAAATGGAACCAAGGAGAGAGAAGGGGAACTCTACTAGCATTGGATATTCTACAGTGCGAGCTCTGGCATTGGGTTCCACGGGGAATCAGGGTGAACTGGTGACTCTCAACAGGATGAGCTTGACTTCTCTGTACATCTGCATTCCAGTGTCTGGCCTAATCATATACAGCTAAGGCCATCATATGCTATTCCAGTTCCAGATCTGGTTCCAGAGCTGACACAGAAAACTGGGGAAAAAGTGTTTGGTGAGGCATGATGCTCTCACTTTCACCCCACTCAGACTAGAGAAGAATCTGTCCTTGATGAAGGAGTGGACTAGATGACCTTATAGTTCTTTCCATCTCTAACATCCTGATTTTAGGCTGCAGAGTCCCAGAAAATACAAGATGACACACGGGCTGGAACCATTTTTACCTAGTTAGACTGCAGTTTTCGTTAGACACTTATTTCCATCTAAATATATTTTCCCACTCTGAACCCTGAAGTGGCAACCTAAATGTGCTTTCAAAGGATGAATCAGACTAAACTCCATGAAGCACTAAATTGCAGAGGGATTTTTCAGTACACACTTTGGGTCTAGCAGTACAGAAGGTCAGCACACACATCTTTAGGTGCGAGGATGAGAGGACGCAATGCTTAAGCTTTTAGCTTGTTTCAGAATGCTTTCAGGTTAAGCCTCATTGGAGCTGAGAACTTGACTAGCTTTCATCTGCTGAATGTTACTGTTAAATCACGACCTGACCATACTGATAATCCTGCATGCCATCTTTCACCCTGAGCTAGTGCAAAAAGAAAATAAGTAGGTAATAGGATTGAAAGAGGGCTGCTCTGCACTTCTGGTCGGCGAGACTGTATACACATGCTCAAAAGGTTTTTCTTAAAGCTTTTATGGCATTTGGAGTTTCTCTAGAAAAGAGGGCGACAGACTGGCAGGAGTCATATGAGCACAGAGGAAAGGAGAGAAAAAATGTCAGAAAATGAAAGATGACATTAAATACTGAAAAAGAGGCAAACAAAAAGGTCATGAGGAGAAGTGCTGAAGGTGAGTGATGTGATCATGAACGTGACAAAGTTAGAATTTTTAAGATTTTTTGGCCATAACAGACTAGGAGAAATGTATGTTAAAGATTCCTCGATTTTGCGTGAGCTAGTTTGTTGTTGCTATGCAATCCAGTTTGGGTCAGTATATTTGTTTGCTATTAACATGAATGATTAGGACACGTCAGTGTCTCTGTTGCAGAGGTAACAAGAGGGCTCACTCTCTCTGTGTAGCATAACAAAATCAGGCAGCACTAAATCAGTCAGCTGCCCCTTGAGATCATAAAATCAGTGACTGAGCTTCTTGAAGTCCAGGGGCAGAATGAAGCTGATATATTTATAGTTTATTTCAGCACTGCTGCTTTAGGTCTCAGTCAAAATCAGAGACAGAGGTTTAAAGCAATAGGGGAAAAGAGTGAAGTGAACTTTTCTGAACTTCTGGAAAGGCTCAGTATGAATGAAAAATCAGGAGAGTTCTTATTGTCTCTCCTTTTGTGTTGCCCACCTCTAAGATGGGGGCTTCCAAAATTCTGATATTTCTCCATTTGCAGTGCTCATTTTCATAGGTTATTCTTGCTTTTGTGCTATTGGTGCTGCTGGCTTTCTTCCTAGATCTTTAAATTTTGGTTCCAGATAATGCTATTGGAATGGTCAAAAATTCTCATCCTCTTTGTCCATGAAACAAACAAATTCTTTGTTTGCACGTCTTTATGTGCATAGATGAACTATAAATATTTTATATTTCACCTTGAAAATTGATACTTAGGGCCTGGTTTTGATCTTATACCAGTTTTGTACAGTATTGGAGTCACTCCTGACTAACCCCAATCGGAGATAAAGCTAGAGACATTTGTTTTTTAAAATGTGTGTAGCTTTCACTATCTCATTAAAAGCTGGTGAAATATTATTACTATTTATATTATGGTAGCCCAAGGAATTATATTTTCAAGACACAAAGAAATAGGTGCTTAGAAACCCTTTCTAAATTAGATAGAATTGATGCATGCAGAATTTACAGATTCAATTTAGTCCTTTATCAGTCGCGGTTTAAGAAGGGACAAAGGGGGGAGATATTTTTGTTATGCCATAATTTGATTCCATGCTGTTTTTAATCACTGGAGGAATCTGACAACCACCACAGTTTACAGGTTGGTATGTACAGCCATTAAAAATAAAATCAAACTCACAGTAGCCCATCTAGCAACATTATCCCTTACTTTGACCAGAATAATACAAGTTCAAAATTGCTTAAGGTCAGATCAAACAGAATCCTTGATACAGAAGTAGGTGAAAGACGGGAGGATGTACTTTGCTACATACAGGCAACACACAGCTGCTCACACACTGCAGGGATGAACCTTGTATAAATGCGTACAGAGGGATAGTAACAGATACAAAAAGGGCAGTTTGAAGCAAACTTTTTTTTTCTTTTTTTTAATCAGAGACTTTAAAAGCTTTACTGACATATTTCAGTCACATATTGGCCTATATCTATGGCTTTTCATGTCAAGGACAGGTTTTCTCTCACCCGCCCCGCCCAATACTAATTAGATTTGAGAACACCTGTCATATTTTTTGGGTGTAGATTAATTACTTGATTACCCACAAGTGTTTTAGTGGAACCCAATACACAAACAAATATATCATTGGCAAACAAGTACGTTTTAAATCCGGACCAATATATTTCCAATTTTATTTCATTGGATTTACATCTACTCTACTAAGAACAACACACAAACAAATGTATTTCATATGGAGACCAACAGAGTTGCCATACAAACCATTGTATTCTACACAAAAAGATAACAGACTTCATGTTTCATCGGCAAATAAGAAGAGATAAAAACCATTCTTTTTTGCAAGTAAATAAATACACCCCCCAAAACACACACACTGTAAAGGAAAAAAGGCTCAAGAGATTTTTGTTTAGGGCTAATGCCTCAAACATACATAAATCTGTACAAATTTTATGAGGCTTTTGCTGTACAATGGTTTCCGCAGTCATTCCAGTTTCATGTGTATGTATTCACCAACGCTTTACATTTATTTACAAATACCCAGGAACAATCAATTAAAATGAACTTCAGGATATCCCTGAAAAATGCCATCAAGACATTTCTGATTTAGCAAATTCAGCTTAAAATGCACTTTGGTCTCAGTAACACCAGTGGAAATGCAGAGTAATTCCATTGATTTCAATTATCTTGGATTTACACTGGTGTAACTGAGAGCAGAATCTGGCGTATCATCTAGGAATGGAACTAGACAAGGACAGAAGGTGACTTGCAATAGCAGATGTGAATAGCAAGCGAAGAAGGAAGATAACAAGCAGAGCACAGGTATTGGGCTGGTACATATCACTTTAAACAGAAATGATGTTGTAACATCACTGACCTGTGCAAATTTGTGGAAAACACACATCATTTAATTGTCAGCTGCCCAGATGAGGGACACAAGGAAGCGGGTGCAAGGAATCTTCTTGTCCTCTTGTCCATGAGCTGGACACAAACATGGGCCATAGGTGCAAAGACTACGCAAGTTTAGGGATTGGGGAGGAGTGGAACCCTGGCCCTGGACACCCACTCCCTACTCTCCTGCACTGGCAAGCAAAGCTGCATCACACAAGGAGTGGGGGAGAGTGCACACTGCACTCTCAGAGGGTGGTGCAGCGGCCAGGAACACCCTGCGCTCCTGTTGGCATCACAGCTGTCTGGGAATCAATTTCAGGACCTCCTGCTGAGGTTGTGGGCTTTGAAGCTGCCTACACCACTAGATGGACTTTAAGGGCATAATGTAGCTCCAAACTGGATGAATGATTACAGGAATAGTGTAGGATCCAGAGAACCACAGGCTATAATGGGTGAGAAGGACGAAGAGTTCATCAAGCTCTCCACTGCTAGGAGATAGACTGCTCCCATGCAGGTCCATAGGTGGAATGGTTTCTAGCAAAAACTGAGGGGTATACAGTCTTCCTAAAGCATGTAAAATGTAAAATACTGTAACAGAAGGAAGATTGTTTGGATTATTGCAGGATCTCCTTTTCTCCCAAACTGTTACTCTGTTTCAAAATGACATGAAATATTCTACAGGTCTTTTCCTGTGATAATGGGGATGCAGCATATTCCAGCCACGTTCCTTTTCCTTTGGCCACACTCCTATACTCAGGGGGGTGGCACAGAGATGCTACATCGGCGATATCACACCTGGAGATTCCCCTTATACTGCGGGGGAATTCCCAGGGAGCTGGTTAAATTGGAACAAACCACTCAGAATATAGGAGAGAACTGGGCCCATCATCTGATACGAGTTAATATAGTGATCTGTGGTTAATTAATTAGAAATTATTAATTATAAAAATGCAGAGCCCATGACTCACCCACTTGGGAAGAAAGATAGTAAAACTCAAATAATTTGAAATTATTTCTTACAACTGATTTATCCAACAAAGAAGAATTAGGGGTGGAGGATGTGAATGCAACATGATTCTGAGTGAGTGTGTACTTCATCTAGATTCCAAAGCCTGGCTTAGATGTTCCAGTTGATATATTACAAGTCATGTTCTTTGTTTAAAGGAGACCAGGGCGAATTTAAAATGTACTCTAATGATCTGGCCAAAAGTTGTGTCTGTGGAAACACCATTCCTTCACAGTTCAGCCCTTAAACCAGTTAAGCATAATGAAGGCATTTGCACATGGTCTGAACTCACTTCTCTGTTTACACAAGAGACTGAATAAATATCCCTGTGAGAGGCAGAAATTCATTACAGCTACAGTGTAGGCCCTTGTATTTCTAGGCTGTCTTTGATAGAGGGAAAGGTGTCCTAACACAAATCTATCCATTTAGTAACCTCAATGTAAACACAATGTAAAAATCATGTCAGCAATCTCATGATGAATAATAGACAGACTAATGTTCATGCAACTGCCTATAGTAACCCTAAGAAGCTCTAGTGCCCTCAAACTACAAGAACAGGTATCACTGATAGTCAGAGATTAGAATTAAAGTTTTATACATACACACATTTTATTTAAAAAAAATATTAAAGCTATCGGTTGTAGTCTGCCACTCTACTCATCTGCTCCTTTCAGTGTTTCTAATAGCAGTACAATCACCCAGTGTGGTTTTCAGTGCCCCCTTTTCTGCTCCTGGGCTGCCTTTCAGTATTCACCTCCTCGCTACAACAAAAGCTGGAGCTTATATTTTGCCAGATGTAGCTTTTTCTTTACATTTTGAAGTGAATTTTTAATACTTAATGTTTGTGAAAAGTCCAGGATTGACAGTGCCAGCAACATGAGGGTCTCTGCTTCTCCACAAAACAAGGCTGACTGAGACAGGAAGGATGCTCCAGTGATTAAGGCACCAGCTTAGGACTCAGGATGCCTGGGTTCAAGTCCCTGCTCCTCTACAAACTTTCTGCGCAACCTTGGGCAAGTAGTTCCTTTGTACCTCAGTTCCCCATGTGTAAACTGGGGCTAATAGCACTACCCTGGGACTTTAAGGGGAGTTGTGAGGATAAATACACTAAAGATTGAGAGGTGCTCCATCTTCAATAGAACACGGGCACGTCAGTCCCTAACCTGCTCTACCAATGCTTCAGGAATTATTTAGGAGTCACTCCATCTCTGTGTGCAGTCAATCTTTCACATGCTGAGACCACTAACAGGTTTGATGACTGAAATTGTTGTTAATTATTATTTTGGTTGGTTGGTTATATGGGCAACTTCTACTAAAAACTACAGTGACAGCACAAACTCTTCACTGAGCAACTGTCAAATGCCAACAGTGTTTCAACGCTTTCTACTTGATTCAAGCCAGTTATCTCAGGCTCTGTCAACATGACAAATACAACCATGTCAAAGAAGCTAGTTACAACTCAGTAGCCCTCCAACCTTGTTTCAAACCTAGTTCTCATATGTCGTGCTCCCTGAAACGTAATCACACTCTGTAACCAGACAGAAATGTCAGGCCTGTCTAAGGCTTTGGTCCCAAAATACAGCTGAAGTTCAGTGCATGCTACAGATTGTATGCAACTGGGTTAGGGGACAACTGAGTGACCAGATACCCTGATATGGTTGTGTTTGTAAGGCTGACAGGTCCTAAAGGTGAAAGACAGTCTTCCAATATCAGTCCTCTGAGTCATCCAGTCCCCACCAATTAAACAACAAGTGGACATTTAAATTCAGCACAGCTGCAGATTAGGGAATTATAAGATGCAACTAACTATCAGTTTCAATTTTTTAAATGACTGGTATTTTTTCCTGTAAGTACCTGCTTGTAAATTGATTACACTACAGTCCAGATGTTTGGATGGGGAAATGGTCTCAAGTTCTTTATCCTTTACATGTTTCTTTAATAAATCTGTGTGAATTCCAATCTCCCTGGCAAAATGAAGGTTGTGCTCACCTATTTTAGTAATGATTTCCTCCTTCCTGCTCCCCTTTACTATTTAAAAAAAACCCAAAAACCTAATAAATAAAAGCTTTATCAGTTGCTGAACAGCAATGAACTCTCAACTATTGTGTCATTCTTTTCCTGAGTGTCTGTCTTACAAATTATAGGAATACAGCAGCCATGTTAAAGTGGAATAGTCATCCTGAAAAAGCCTGTGTGCGAAGTCACACAGAATTCCAAAATGTAACAATGACTTCGAAGTAAACTGGTTCACCACTGATTTATTCCAGATTCACACTGAAGTAACTCCCCTGAAAGCAGTGAAGTCACAGAATTGTTAAATTAGAGTAACACCTGGTGAAAGAAGCTGCACAAGTTTTATTCACCTGGCTGACATCTAAATTATTTCGCATGTTGAGATGATGGTGCTCATCTGAGGAAGCTGCTCATAGCCCATCAAAAGATCTAATCTCAGACCCCACCATTTCTCCATTTGGGAAGGTAGACAGTAACACTTATTTGGAACAGTTTTCTCCAACTGATTTATGTCCAGGTATGAGGAAGGATGGTTCAGCAGTTAGGACACTAGTCTGGGACTGTGGAGACTTGAATTCATTTCCCTGTTCTGCCACAGAATTCCTGTGTTTTCTTAAGGAAGATTCTCTATGCCTCAGTTCCTCATCTGTAAAATGGGGATAATAGCACTGCCCTACCTTACAGAAGTGTTGTGAGGATAAATACATTAAAGATTGTGACTTGTGAGGCACTCAGATACTATGGTAATGCAGGCCATATAAGTAAGATAGCTACAGATCAATTGATCTATAGAGAAAAAGAATTAACGTAGAAAAGAAAATAGGTAGATTACAAGGCATGTTTTGACTCTGCTTATCGCCAGCCAGATATATTTGAAATATACATAGTCTGGGTCCCATGGCGGCCACTAGGAAAATTAGGGAACAATCACTGTGTCATGAACTTGTCAGAAAATAGCAAACCAAACACTGCTAAATCATACTAAATGACCAAAGATCCAATCCTGAAGCCATTATCTTCATAACTCCCACTGACGTAAATGGGAATGGGATCTGACCCTGAATCAGCATCAGCCTATGAGAATCTGATGGTATGATGCAGTTTCACTTGTCCCTAACTGTTCTGACATCTCTAGATGCTTCAGGAGTTCCTGTGACCATAGATATTGTTGCTTGTGGTGCTACAACATGACTGAGCTATAGCAAAGCTTCCTGTCAGGTAGCTACACCAGCCTCCCTTTCTGCCACCAGTCGTGGACCCACTGTGCCCAGAAAGGCTTCTTTCCAACAACTCCTGTATATGTTGTTTAGGTCATGCCCCTTGTTCTTTCTTGCAAGTTGATATGTGCAATTATACAAGGGGAGCTCACCTTCCAAAGAATGTGGCCATTGTGTCATATCCTCTCTCTTGCTTCTCATGCTCTTCTATTCCTGTTGATTCAGGAGGGTATTGTAAGGTCCCAGGTGATAAATGCTGCTGCTTTCAGGTTTATTTGTGTGTGTTCTGATACACTAATCCATAACCTGATAGAGCGGTTAGAGTCATAAACTAGAAAGCGAATACAGCGAACTCCTAGCTTTTAGATCCCGTCTCTTTTTTGTAATCTGCTGGAAGATGCATCTGATGGATGGTAGACCACGCAGGGCAGCTCTAATATTCACTTTGTTCTTTGGTTTGTATACATCAAATCACAAACAGCAGAGATAAGTAATGGAGAAAAGAAAATATCCCTCAGTCCTTGCAGTCTAAAATGTCCCCCATGCAGCTCTTTATTTATCTGTTTAAATCCATATGTCAATTCACCACAGGGATCGTGGAGAATTTTAAGCTGCTCTTGCTAATATATTAGAAAAAAGACTCTGATTTATGTTGCTTTCATTAGGCCTGTATGAGCTACCCAGATATAACTGGAGTGCTCAGTGAAGCAGTTGCCCTTCCCAGGTTGCAAATATCGAAACCTCTCATTAGTTTACCTTGACATTGACCCCCGTCTGCCTAATCAGAGTTCTGCCATCTCAAAGTACAGTGGATGAACTGCTAATAATACAAGCCAGCATATTGCTTTTGATTTCTGATGCTTTGCTCCAATGTGCCAGGCTAAGCAAGTTTTCCTGCATTGTATGTGGAAGACAAGGCACTGTGAACCTGGAAACTGATGTTAAAAAATGATGTGACCTGATAACATGTCAGCAATGTAAAGATTAGAAATGGTCTTTGCAAACCATAGGAAAAAAATCATCCATCACAACTGCTCTGCTTCATATTTTCACATTTCATTATTTCAGCTGGAAAAGCAGTAAAATGAGGTTGTCATGCAATGGCTTTGAAGCAGAAGTCTGCCATACAGTGCACTGATGTACTGCGTCAGGCTTATGACTATGAGATATACTAATACAATACTTGAGTATTCTACAGTAACAGCTCCAAACAATGAACTAACAATATGCCAGTTGTAGTACAGCGTGTACGGACCAATACTGTAGTATATTTCTTTAAGGATGACAAAACTGCCACTTTTGTACCAGAAAGAAAGTAACACATACTTTTTTTTTTGGCTAGAAATATTGTTAATATATATTCTAACAGTCACCTACACCAATGAAGTGAAATGGCAGAGCTGACATAGGGTCCATGACAAAGTATCACATGAAGAATGGGAATGTGTTTCGGGACATTTAATCAACACCATTTTGTCAACTGTCCGGTGTACCTTTGAAATAAATACTAGAGACAGATCACCAGTTTGTGTAAGTCACCATAGCACCACAGATTTCCATGGAGATATTTCATTTTACACTATCTACACATCTGACCCTAGATATTGAGGACTAAACAACTAATGTGGATATAGCAAGTAACTTCTTCTGGTGTTCAGCTTCTGATGGTGGAAACAATGGATTAGATGTTGGGTAAGCTGTGTAACCACTATCATGGCTGTATCATCCAGAGATGTCAAGTGTGTCCATCCAACCACCATCAAGATGATAAAGAGGGACAGCCCATAACTAGATGGCACACTGTTTGCTCTTGAGCTCCACAGAGGTGGGGTGGGGAGCTCACAAGCCCCAACGATGAAGACGTAAGTTAAACTGCCCGGGACCACAACTTATCCTGTTATACTAAAGAAGAATCTTTTGGTTCATTGACACTCTAGCAAGTAACTGGTTCTAAATTAAATTAGATGTCTGAATTATTTTTTTTTAAAAGATCTTTACTAGCTAGGATTACCACAGACTTTTCTGGCACAGAGAAAGGAGTGTCACTGTTTAATTTAAAATTTTTCAAACTGGTTTGTGGCAATTGGTGTATAATACTTTGAAAAAAAATCTCACCACTACTTTAAAATACCATGTAGTTTCATGGCACTATTTAGTTCTAAATGATTATATAATTACATTTGTGAATGTAATCCTGTGGGATATTATTCTAATTATAGACCACAATCCTCCTTAGCAGCTTTCAGAGAAATAATTTGCATAATGAAATGAAGGTTTCCAGTTGCATGGAAGAAACATGTCTGTAAATGACAGAAGCTCCTTAATGGTATGTTCAGACTTTGGATCCACTGATAGAATTCCTCTTGTGTGTGAATTTTCGGGGTTCCGATACAGACCAAGAGACATATTTGTTCTGTTGGGTCAAAGGGAAATCTCCCCAAAAGACGCACCTTGACCATAAATACTAAGTTGTGACTTGAAACAATGAAAAGGGATTTTAAAAGCAAACACTATAGCACTATGTAAAGCACCACCGTGGCCTTTAGGATAGACAGACAACTAAACTATGATCTTCACAGCCACAGAACTGCTGCAGGAGCGGCGGCTCATGGAATCAGTCTCCTACCTGTGCCTTTGGCTGAGCACTATTCACTCTACGGCCACCATCATCTTGCCATCGCACCAAGTATCTAGGACTCAGCAGTATTATCTTGTGTACCTTTCGAGAACACAAGCAATCATGTTGGCAACTAGAAGTGTCCACAAATTCTGTAATTTCTTTGATGCACAAATGGCTCCATGTAATGGTCCTCACTCAGGATCTGGTTGGGGAACATGGCCTAGTGGTCACGGCCACAACTCCTGACTATCAAGGTGGTTCTGGGGAGGGAAGTTCTTGCGGGCCTTTCCACTACACCGAGCTGTGACCCAGGGCCCTTTGGGTTACCAGTAGTCTGGCAACCCAGGCTGCTTAAGACTAACCTCGCTGGGCCTCTTCCTCTCCCCACGTCCCTCCCAGGATCAGCTTAGTCCAAAGCCTTCCCCTGGTGGGGAAATCCAGACCAAAAGAAGTAATAGGGAGTTACCATTATCCAAGGTCCACAGGATACTTCCCTCGCTTGTTGTCTCTGGGGTGGGTCCTCCCTTTTCTCAGGGAGGGCCCCTTTGGGGAGCTGTGTCAGAACCTTTAGATTTTCCTCTGCTCTGCGCAGCTGGAGCTGCAGATTGCAGGTCTGCTCACTTCCAGCTCTGTCACCCAAATGGGCTAATTCCCTGCAGATTCCTCCAACAGATGGAGCATTTGCTGCAGGTGTGGTGGGGCAGGGCTGGCTGAGCCCAAATAATTTCTTAACCCCTTGTTGCCCAGTGTGGGGTTTGTACACCCCATCACATGCCAACAGTCACCACCATGGAATGCTTAAATGCCAGCACTGCTGAATAGATAGACTTACAGCAGCTAGAGATGGAAAGACCTGTGACACCATCAAGTCCATCCTCCCACATGTGTTTGATAAAGTCCCCTGGTTAAGGACACATCAGATGGTCTACTTGCTCTATAGCCAAAAGAAAAGAAGAAATAATTTTTTTTTAAAAAAAGCCTCCTTCACTTATTATGTTGGCTGCTCAATGAAACCCTGATTCCAAGAAACACAATCTTGCCAGCTTGAGCAAAGCTACAGTGCTATTCTAACATGCAACATGTGCATCAAAGCAGGCAGCCAAAAGAGCAAACGTTTGCTGAGGGCAAGTTTCCATCCAAATGGCTGCTCCTCCTGTTCTTAACTACCAGTAGTTAAGGTAATGAGCTTCTGAGTTGGAATAACTTCCAAAATGAACTCTCCACACACAGGCAGGTACATAAAAAGGAGTTTGTTTTCTCTATCTCTATAGGCTATATCATCCTTTTTCCTGTGCAAAGGTGGTATTTGAAATAATTGATGTAATGAAAGCCAATCATTACTATTTCTGGCAATAAAATGTCCATTTTGGAACTACAAGCTTTATGGAGGTGATGCTTCCTGCAATAAGGCTTTTGTGCACTGCAGACATAGAATTGTCTCCCACATGTAACACTGGAAAATATATTTGTTACTAACAAGTTGACTGGCAACCCATGACTGGAGGCATGGCATTATGCCCATCTTCATAGGAATTACATTATTTTAATACACCACATATTAAAATAAAAAAAAACCCAATAACTTGAAGAGGTTTTTGGCCATCTCCTATGCATAAATTATATATATATTGTGACAAAGTTCTCCTCTACCTTGGTGGGTCCTGCGCTTATTGGCAGATTTGCTCACCTCAGTGATCTTCCCCCCCAGTCTGGATCAACTCCTTCTGTGTCTGATCAGGAGTTGGGAGGTGTCGTAGCTTCCTACTCAGATTTGAACCTTAGTGTTCATAAACTGAGAAGCTAGCATGAACCCTCTAAGCTTAATTACCAGCTTAGATCTGATATCGCTGCCACCAGCCAAAAATTCCAGTGTTTTGGCTCCCTCTGGTCTCCCCGAAACCTTCCCTGGGGGATCCCAAGACTCAGAGGCCCTGAGTCTCACACCAAAGGGAAAACAAGCTCCTCCCCTTGTCTCCTCTTTATCTCATCCCCAGCTCCCCCTCCCAGGGTTATCCTGGTGAGACTGTACTTAAACTCCCTGAATGCAAAACAGAGAGGGCAATTTACCTTCCCCCTCCGTCTTTTCCCCCCTCCCAGTCTTTCCCTGAGAGAGACAGTAATCCTGGCACAGAGATTCCTATCCCCTTGCCTGAACTAGAAAAAGAAAAGTCAACAAGGTTTTAAAAAAAGAAAGCTTTATATAAAAAGAAAGAAAAAGACAAAAAAAATAATCTCTGTATCAAAGTGACAATACAGGGCTATTGCTTAAAAGAAAAATATGAATAACCAGCCTTATTCCAAAGAGATCCAATTTAAACATTCCAGCAACTCCACACATGTAAATACAAAAAAAACATAAAAGCGCATTCTTTTAACCTGTACTTACAACTTGGAAACCAGAGATTAGTAAGCTTGAAGATAGAAAGATCCCCTCCATAGCCGAGAGACGGACAAAGGACACAGACCGCCAAACATTCCCTCCCTGAGCTTTTAAAAATCTGCGTTCCTGATTGTCCTCGGTCAGGTGTTGGTCCCTTTGTTAACCTTTAAGGTAAAAGAAAACATAATCTTAGCTATCTGTTTATGGACAGGAGGTTTTAGGGAACCCGGCCTGCCCTCTACTTCAGGTTCCAGCCCAGGGCACTATGGGATTTCAGTCTGCTTAGTGCCTCTTGTAAACAGCGTGGTGACAGCACACCTCCCTGCGGCTACTTCCCAGGCCTCCTCCAAAACACCTTCCTTTATCCTCACCACGACCTCCTCCTTCGTGTCTGATATATCTTGGTACTCCTTAGTCCTTCGCAGCCACAAACCCCTCAGTCTCAGCTCCTTGTGTCTCTTGCTCCCAGCTCCTCATACGCTACTTCTTCTCTGGCTCCTCCCCATCTGACTGGAGAGAGCTCCTTTTAAAACCCAGGTGCCCTGATTAGCCTGCCTTGATTGGCTGCAGGTGTTCTAATCAGCCTGTCTGCTTTAATTGGTTCTAGCAAGTTCCCGAGTACTCTAGTGCAGACCCTGCTCTGGTCACTCAGGGAACAGAAAACTACTCAGCCAGTGACCAGTATATTTGCCCTCTACCAAACTCCTGCACCCCACTGGCCTGGGTCTGTCACTATATATAAACATATGCATGTGCATACACACACAAAGTTTAGAACTGCGCCTGCGATTTCCTTCATTAAGATAAAAAAGGACACATTCTGTGCAGATTAGACTCAAAATTCACCCTAGTGTAAGTGGGCATAATCTTCCTGAAGCCAAGGAAGTTAAATCAGGGCTGAATTTGGTCCTCAGGCTTCAAAGCAGCTGGGACCCAGTGCACACCACTCCTGATCTATCTCAGCATGTACGGCCAGTTAATCAGTGTTTGCCAAGTTCCTCTGCATCTGTGAGGGTAGCTCAAAAAAGCAACCACACTGAGACAGTAAGATAAATCCTGGATTTTAAACTTTTAAATGCAAAAATCACTCCTCTCTTTTTGAAATCCAAAAAACTGTTTTGACATGTACATTTAAGAATTTAAATCATAGAATCATAGACTTTAAGGTCAGAAGGGACCATTACGATCACCTAATCTGACCTCCTGCACAATACATACATATTCCCTTTCAGGGGCGGCTCTAGCTTTTGTGTCGCCCCAAGCACGGCAGGCAGGCTGATTTCGGTGGCTTGCCTGTGGGAGGTCCCCGGTCCCATGGATTCGTGCGGGAGGCCTGCCGTTCCCGCGGCTTCGGCGTACCCACCGCCGAATTGCCGCCGAAGCCGTGGGACCGGCGGACCTCCCGCAGGCAAACCACTGCAGGCTGCCTGACTGCTGCCCTCGCAGGGGCTGGCAGAGTGCCCCCGTGGCTTGCCGCCCCAGGCACATGCTTGGAGCACTGGTGCCTGGAGCCGCCGCCTCTCACCACTCCTGAACGTCAGTATGCATAAGTTTGGGAAATATTGTTTTCAAATTAGATTTAATGCCATTTATATGTTCATGTACTGTATTGCCTGATTGTACTTGGAAACAGATTGTAACCCATCATGGAAACAGCAATTTGTAAGTGGGATGTTATTGCAAGCAAACAACCACAGATGGCTAATACAAATGATAGCAGTCCCACTGTTTGCATTCCAGTGTGCTACATATGAATATGCTCTTTGTACATACCTTGGTGATTCTCATTATCTTCCATCAGAACATCACTGTTTAGGTATCCGTATTGTTGCCTTTACTTCCTATAGAGATAACAGCTTGCAGTTACTGGAATAAAAGGGACATAGTGAGCTAAATTATGTGCTACATTGTGCTGCCTGAAAAGATTATGCATATCCCACTGTACATACGTCCTGTGTGCAGGCAAATGTATGTGTTGTCATTCAATTTGCTGCTGATTACTCATGTTTGGAGATGCTTATTCTAAAGTGGTGTTGGGGAATCTTTCTTCCAAGGTAGGGAAGTAGGGAATGTTGGAAAGTGGCAGTAAGTGTAAAAGGAATCTAGTGAGAAGGTCTGTCTGTGCTGCAGTTGGAGGTGCGACTGCAGCACCTGTACAAGCCCACCCAGGACTGGAGTACATATTTGAGAGATTAGCTGCTTGCCATGCTGCCACGGCTTCACTGCTATTGTTATTCAAGATAGCTAGATCACAGCTATATGTCTGTCTATATGTGCTGCAGTTTCACATCTGATTGCAATGTAGGCACACCCTTACATGCTGAGGGCCCAAAAGTTATACATTAAAAGTTAGTAGCCGGCTACCTTAACTTAATGATTATTTTCTTTTCTTAGTGTATCCATCCCTACTGTTGCCTCTATGTACAAGTTAGACTTACTTATCCCCACTTACAGCACCATAGAGGATACATCTGATTTTGATCTAATATCATTTAAATGACAGTCTACATATATTTACTATCTGCGTAACACATACTGTTATTTGCATATTCATTGCTTATGACTGCATATGGTTTACAGCAGAGCAGTATAGATACAGAAATTCCTACTGAAGTTTATGTGTAAACTGATCACGTAGAAGCAGACCTAGATGTAAACACAATACTACACAAGAGCAGCTGAGACAGTGTCTGGTGTTTGTTTTAGAATCTATAGTCAAGCAAGACGCGGGGAAGGGAACAGACCTGTCTATTTTATGTTGTGCCTCTTTTACAATAATAATGCTCTTAGAACCCATAGTCAATTTGAATTGTGTTCTGCATATCATATTATATATGCAAATTAATTCCTATTAATCTTTATAATGTTAAGCTACCGCTCAAAATGTTCATTTAAGAACGTCCTTTGTTCTTCTTTCTCCTTAATTTAAATTCCCTTCAGTCTCCTCTTTCTGTATATTAAAGTACTTTATTAATTTTGTCACATTAATCTGATCAACACTAAACACACACTAACATTTCTAAAGACCTAAAAAGTGAAGCTCAGTTATGGTGACATGGCAAAGAAAGGGTCGATGTGCAACAGGCTGAGCAGTCCTCATTGTTCCTGGTGCACAATCAGGTATAGGGCCTTGCCCTAGTTTTAGCATGAGGCTTGACAACATGTACGCAGCTCCATGAGAAGCTCAAGTGAAATGATACACTAAGACATATGCTCACGGAAAATGAAACACATACATCTAAAAACTCATTAAAAGAATGAAGGCGTTCAGTATGACAGTTGAGAGAGAGGGGAAAAAACCAACCCCAAACCAGTATTACTGCATGTCAGGCCTAAAGCAAAGAGGATTATCTATGACTGTTGGTTACCCAGACATTGTATGTCAGCAAATAGTACTTAGGTTTATGTGAGAACCAGGATTAATTTTGAAATAGATAGGATTAAAATAGAGAAATAACAAATAGAATTGTCATTTTGTTTACCAGATGGACACATTTTTAGAAGATTGAGGCCGTATTTTGAGGTCAGATGACATGTTAAAGGAGCTGCTGGGAAAACAATATGCAAATTTATATGGCTCTATTTATACATAAAAAGACTTATTTTCTTCTGACAGACTTAGTGTTCTAATAACTGTTTATTTAGATACTTTCATCCTTAAAGAGATTCCTTTGTTTTCCTCTTGCAATTATATTTGCTAACTCATGGTAAAATTTTAACATATCCAAGGTTTGAAGTTACTAACCTGCCAAGAAACTCAGAGACAGTTAATGCTGAGAAGCCATTACATTATAAAACTTTGCCATGCACTAAAGACGTAAAGAATCACAGACCCTAGTAGATTTCTCTGGTTGAACATCTTTTTTTCTCATCATGATAGCTGGAGAAGTCTTCACTGTGTGTGGCAAGTAGAATCTGGTTGAATACTAAGAAAAGTATGTTTTTTTTAATGAATATTAGGGCATGCCATTATATCATAGCCCTTTTATATTCACAAATGTTTAAACTGGACAACCTGATTCACTTGAGTAAATATACCAAATACTGAATATGTCTATTTGATCCATTAGGAACGTGGGTGATCAGTTTCAAAGTTTGAGTTCTAAATGTCAACACTGGCTACTTCACAAATTATCCATAGCTTGTCAGCTGTTTGTTTACATTAATTGAATAGTTTGGACTACTGAATAGATTTGGAAATAATGGGACTGGTTTATAAGTGTTTCATTAATCCAGAAAAGGACAAAATTTGTGAAATTTTATATTTGGCAAATGCAATTTGACCAGATTAAAAAAATATTATGAGAACTAGATATAGAATATAAAAGACGATCAATATACTGTACAAATTAGCAACTTTAGGGCAAAATTCTCCTCTCTCTTAATCACAGTGACAGGACCAAATTCTACTCTAACATTCATGCAGCTTTCTCTGGAGATAGATAGTTAAAACTTTCCTTGCTGTAGTCCAGGTTCCTGATGTAAGGCTTTATGAACCAGGAAGCAATGGGTAGGCCGGGTTCTCCAGAATCACTATTGGCAACCACCAATGTGAATATGCTGGTAAGAGAAAACATCCTTGTTTTAGCTTTTCAAGTCCACTATTCCTGGCAAGCAGTATTTCTGAAGCAAGCATCATGGATCTCCCTTTCCCAGCCAATATTAATGTCAGTGAAACATCCTTGATAATCCACCAACATTTTCAAAAGCATGGAAAATTACCCCTTTCTGATTAGATTTTCCGAAGCAAGATAGTGGTGTTGCGGCAGAAGTAAGATATGCATCCCATTTATCATCCCACCACAGCTACATAAACATTCTGGTTATTATCCCACCACAGTTAGGGAAGTCCATTTAACTGAATCCATTTTATACCCTGCACATTGCCCAGGGTCAAAATCCTGTGGAGCAGGACATATAGACTTAATGGTCTTGCCCATCTGGATGATGAGCACCCCCACCATAGGTTTTCCAGTACAAGCTAGTTGCCCACCAATCAATACCAATCTGGCCCTGCAGGCTTCTAGAGGGCAATTGCCATCTGTTTCTCCTCTATCAGAGAAACTCTCATTTTGTGTCTGTCCATTGCAGTGCTGGGGTGAACTCTGTACGCAATTCCAGGAATAGAGCCTTCCACATCTGAAAGTTCTACAGCCATGTTGGCACAGGGGGCACTGGGATGCCTACCCACAGTGAACACATGTGTTTTGCCAATACAATTTGAGGCTGTTGCCAATACAACACTGCTCCACCAAAGGCAGCCAGATATGAATGCTCTCTGCCAAAATAGCAATGTTGGTAGCAGTATGCCAGCAGAATTTTGTTGGTAAAACTTTCTAGCGTAGACAAACCTTTATTGAATATGAGTTGGCTAAGTTCTGTTTCTCTAAGAAGAAAGCTTGTCTAATTCAGCATATAGTGAAATATAAGATTGGATGAGACTACATATGCATGTAAAGCTATGTGCAGTTTTTAAATTATTTTTTCTTTGATTTTTCCCAAATTCTTTTAGCCCTAGTCCCATCTAGACAAGGTCAGCTCTTGAGTCCTGCTACTCCATTACAGTCTGTCTTGAAGCAATTTCTCGGAAATGCTGCAACTAACTAAATCCTTTTGTATGACATCCATTTATCTGGTTCTGGCTCTTCCAACCCTTCTCTTACCTCCCACATCTAAATTTTACACCCCGTTTCTTATATATTCTTTCTATCTTCTTTTTACATACTGAAATCATCTAAGGCAGGATTCCCTCTGATTTTCTATAATTGGTACCACCTTCACTCTTCACCTAGTTTGGTCATGGCCCATCCTTGAAACTCCGAGCATCCATCTTAATATTTTCCATTACCCTTTATTCAAGATCTGCTCCCGTCTCTTCCTCAATACTCACCATTCAAAGTGTAGGTCTAATTACCATCTTGGAGATATTACTCTTCAATTTGGTGGGCATTCTCCTAATGCAGATCACTCTGCTTGCTTCTCTCCATTTAGTCCATGCCTTTTCTGTTGTGCTTTTAAGTTGGTTACTGAGTTCACCATTATTCTGTGCTATCAAACATAGGTACTTGAACTTCTGTACCTTTGGCTCCCCAGACATGGTTTCATTGTCTTCTTGCAAGGTAGTTGAATGTATAGACCATACACTTTTGTTTTATTTGATTATTTTCATGGCATTTCTTTCATATATGCCCCCCCCCCGTCTCTTTAAGTCTTCTTCCACTTCTTCTTTGCTCTCACCTATAAGCACACCTGCAAAAAGCACTCAGCAAGGTGCCACTCTGGATATTTTCTGTAAGTGCATCAAGCATCAACATAAACAAAGAGGGGCTTGGTAACGAGCCTTGATGTACTCTGACTGTTATTAGAAACTTAAGTTTCTCCACATGGCCCTCTAACTATGCTAACAGTATCCTTGAATCTGATACCTGAAGATTGTATCTGTTTCCTTCTCATACTCCACCAGATGACTTCTCTTGGAATATGGTCATAAGCTTTCTTCAGATTGATGAATATAAAGGATCTTCCTCTTGTACCTATATTTTTCCATAAGAAATCTTAACACAAAAATAGCATTCATTGTTGACTTGCCTGGCATGAACCCAAACTGATCATCACAGACTAACTTCTGTTTGCAATCTCTTATCAATATCTTTCTCTCAGATCGTCTTCATGTGTCTCATGCGCTTAATGCTGCAGGAGTTACCACCAATCTTGTATGTCTCCTTTTCTTGTAAATATTGGTACTAATGTGCTCTTTCTCCAAGCATCAGGCATATTCTCAGTGCTCAGGCTGAAATTTAGGTCAATATCTTCATGGCGACTTCTTCCAGACACTTCCATACTTCTGCTGGTATGCCATCCAGGCTGAGAGCTTTCTTCTTTTTCCCATTGTTCAATGTTTGTGCAACAAATTCTTCTAATACTGGTGCCACCAGACACTGGTTTGGTTTTATCATATGATATGATTCTCTTGGATTCTCTTCATTCATAGGACTTTCAAAGAAATTCTCCACCGTTCCTTAATCTGGTTTGCACTGATTAATGTATTTCCACTTTCATCTTCAATGACTTTGATCTCACCAGTGTCTTCAGTTCTCTTTTTGCAGTCTTTGTCTATATATTGCTTTTTTTCATCCTCCTTCATTTCGACATTTTCTAACTGCTCAATGAAAATACTGTGTTTTAAGAAGCTGTTGGTCAATACCACTGATCTCAAGTTTCCAAAGGGAGGAAACTCAGGTGACTTATTTAAAGCCTGACCTAAACTGGTTCTTTTCACATGGTACTGGATACATATGAACCATATAAGAAAATACATGTTCAGTAAAATGGAGTGCAAATTATGTCAGCAGTGATCATACCATTATAACAATAGGAAGAGATTTTTTTTCTAATTCTGTGGCTATTGTTTAAAAAAAATACCCTAGGAAACTAAAATGAAAAACACTGTTTGACTCCAAACAGCTAAAATAAAGCCCATCATTGCTATTCCAACCTTAGCTTCTTCATGGTACTTATGCATAATGTAGGATTTCTAAGGCCATTGACAGTTCTGAGACCTCTTTCAGTACCTGGACACAGAGAGCAGGATCATGGGTGGAGTGGCAGCCTAAAATTCACTAGATTATTTTTCAAAGGTGCTGAGCATCAACAACTCCAAAGGATTTCAGGAATGCTCAGTCTCTCTGAAAATTAAGCAAAAGATTTCCTGGCTTATGTCAATTTAAGTCAGATCAGTGACATTTTACTGCAGCTTAGGCTGTTTAGTTCAGACAAACACGTTTCATACATTTTTTTAAGCTGTTGAGCAGTTTAAAATAATTGCCATTGGGAACCTTTACTGTAGAGCCATAAACAAACATACAAACATATTCAGGGCTAATTAGTGATACAGTAATGCTAATAATAATGATTAATTATCTTCAGTTATTCCACCGGGAAACTGGAATATTGGCCACCAAGGTTCAACAGCTTTTGGATACAACATATTTACAATCAATACTAATTATCTAACTGATTAATTGATGTGGATCTGTCTGAGAGAAGTAGCTTCCTTATTCTACAGCAGAGCTGATTGAAAGTCTGCCCAATTCCTCACATATTTGATTGTTTTTGTTTCCTGTAAGCCCTTCATTTTAGATGGTTTTCTAGCTTATCTTTCTTGTGCACACTAACTTGTTTACTGATTTACTAAGCAACTTTATATTAGCTCCCACCCAAAGGGCCACTGAAACTCTAAGTATATACTTTCAATTAGACAGCATTTTTGTTTCATTTATTTTCTTGACATTATCTGTATGTACATGAGAAAACAGCAGTTACCAACAGTGCACTCCTTTCACAGCAACTACACATTTTAATCAGAAGGGAGCCCAGAAATGAGGACTTCAGAAAATGTGATGTAAATGGGCTGCTTAGATTGTGTAACTTTGCACAACTCTCTCAGAGCCTTATGTCAAGGAAACTGCAGTTGGTGAAATTTTCATAAATAATGCAAAATTGGAGAAATAGGCTTCTATGGCTGTTCTTTCACAGGCAGTAATTACTGGATTCATTTACAGAATGAACGTCTCCTAAGATCCAAGAACATCCCATCTACAGCAAGGGTGTCCAGTTCACCTTTGGAGAGGGCTGAATTCCATTTACAACTGCAATCTACAGTCCAGGTTATAAACTGAGGACTATATACTTCCCTCAGTCCATAACAGACCTGCCACTGCTGTCAATGAGAGGCCTACAAACAGATCTGGGGAGAACATGGCTTCTCTAGTAACTCAGTTTTTACTTATTATATCTTAATCCACTTCAGTTCCATTTGGCGGAAAAATAAAGCCCAGCTTTATGACCACTACTGTTTCTGCCCTTTGTTCTTTACCTTCCCTGTCCTCCTTTCACCCTATCTTCCCTCTCTTTGTGTCTCTTCTTTCTCCCCACTGCATTTCCTTCCCTTCAGCATCAACTAAATCCCTTGTGAGTTTTATTCATTCCCTACCCACTCTGGTAAAACGATGAGCCCTGAAATAATAATATGTAAGGTGTTATCATTAGGATTTAACCCCCAAATGCGATGAATGGAGTAGGAGAGTTTGCACCTCCCAGGGCATTGTTTCAGACTCAGGAAGACAGCATTGTATCAGTTACATTTGCTTTGCATCTGGAAGGTTTTCTTCACAATCCTGAGAAACATTTTTTAATTAAATGAAAATGTAGATTCTGCAGAATCCATAGATGCCACATGGGCCATATAAATACAGCAAATGGCCAGGATCCGGCCTCAGCTGGACATTTCTGAGGTGAAAGCATATACAAGACTTACATTATTGCAATGATAACTCTTACTCACCCCCCTATCCCAAAACTACTATCAGGACTAACATTTGACCCCTCACTTAACTCACCTGCACCTTTTTAATTGACCTCTTTCTCAGAAGACTGGGAGAATGGATAAGCTTTACAAAGTAATCTTGAGGTCAAGTCAAAATGACAATCAATAACAGCTGTTTTTCAGGGTTGCAAAAATTATTTGCTCTTTTTGTTTTTAAACCTGCCAAAATATGCGCTCTGTTTCTTTCTCTCAAAATGGATTTTTTGCCATAGCTTTAACAACCAGAACTTAAAAACTGTCCCTACCCCAATAGTTGGATCAGGTTTCAAAAAAGAAAAAGGTTGACTCCTGGTGACCCATGTTGCAGAATCCTGCATGACATGGCAGGATTCTTTTCTGGGGAGTAGTTGTCAGCAGACCTACACCATTGCTCTTCCCATTGCAATTTTGTGAGTGGGTTTGGAAAATTCTACCTGACGGAACCACTAAATAATAAAAGACAAACTTGAAGCATAAAGTCAGTACCAAAGAATCAGCCATAGACTTAGCAGCAGCATTCAGTACCACTAGATTGTGTAGCTGCAGTAGACTAACCACCTATTAGATGGCATGCATAGATAGACTGAAATCCTGGCCCCACTGAAATTAATGGTAAAAAACGCTCCAATTCATACCACCAGAAAACAGAGGCAAACCTCAGGAGCAGTTAAACTTTGACTCCTTTGATCATAAAAATCAAAACACTTCCCATATTCTAGAATGTTTGTAGCTAACCTGCTGTGACATTGTTCATCGTGACAGCACATTCAGGAAACATGATACAACTGGGCAACAAACTTGCACTGAAAAATGTTCCTGTGAACTTTCCCAGTCAGGCTGCAAAGAATTTGCTAAGCAAAAAAACAAAAGGTTTTTCTTCAGCTCAGTTTCCAGTTACTTTGATACATGATATTTCAACTAGCCTTAAAAAATGGACGCTGCATGAGTTTTGTATGAGTTTTGAAGGTTCAGGACATCTTTCAAGCAGCCTTGCAATTGCTCACCACTAGACCTGAAAATGGAATGTGAGTTTTTGTAATACTAAGCCACCATTATTACTCTTCTTCTGTAGAGCCAAGTTTCCCAAAGCTGCTTCTTAATTTGTGCCAGCAATTTAGCTTGCCCCTGCAAGAGACAGAACTTTGTGTGCATACAATGGCATCACGTATGCCTGCAAAAATGGAATGAAATCCTAGTCTCACTGAAGTCAAGGGGATTTTTGCCACTGGGGCCAGGACGTCACCTATTCAGTTTTCATATGGCACAAATGACTAGTCTCACTGGTCTAGTTCATCAAGCTGCTGTGCTACCTTAACCTGTCTCTCTACAGGCCTTGCAACCACCATTCTGTCATGAGGATGTCTCTTATATATCTCTAATCATGGTGCCTACTGAGTCCTGTCACTGAACATGAAAGTGGAGGATTTGGCAAACTGTGAAAGAATTGGAGTGAATCAGGGTCGGTACAACCATTTAGGCAAACTAGGCAGCCGCCTAGGGCGCCTAGTGATTGGGGGCACCTAAAAGCCCCCTCAGGTGAGGAGGTGGAGGTGAGCTGGGTGGGGGCGCGTGCGAAGAGGGTTGCCCACAATAACGAGGGGGGAGGTGCACAGGGAGAACCGCTCCCTGCCCCAGCTCACTTCCGCTCTGCCTCCTCCACTGAGCACACAGCCCAGCTCGAAGTCTCCTCCAATCAGCACCGCAAGCCTGGGCAGGGAGAAGAATTAGAGCAGCGCCGACATGCTTAGTAGAGGAGGCGGAGCCGAGGTGAGCTGGGGCGGGCTACTCAGGCAGGCTTAGTTTCCGCAGGTGGTCTCCCTAGGCAGGGTTAGCTACCGGTAAGGGGGGAAGTTTCCCTAGGCAGGGTTAGTTGCCGGCGGGGAGGGGAGAAGTTTCCCCAGCTAGGGTTAGCTACTGTGGGGGGACAGGGGGAGTCTCCCCAGGCAGGGTTAATTGCCATGGGGGGGACGGGAGGGAGAGGGGTAGCTGTCGCGGTGGAGGGGCGGGTAGCTCTGCGGGGGGGGAGCTTCCTGGGGGGCTAAGTTAGCTGCCGTGGGGGGGCGGGGTTAGCTGGGGGGAGTGCAAGGTGGAAGTTTTGCCTAGGGCACGAAACTTCCTTACACTGACCCTGAAGTGAATGATGCCCTAGAAACATTCAAAACACACTATATAGCTAGACTGGATAAAGGAGATGGAGAGAAAAAATATTGGTATTTTATAGGGTATAGACCATTAAACAGGAGATGTGTTTGTATGCTGTGGGGAGATGAAGAGGAATGCTATGCCTCACTTTCCCCTTTGTAACAAGAATTCAGGAGGTGATTAGCCAACTGTGCTTCTACTCCTTGTGCCCAGTAAGCCTTGTAAGCCTCTCTGACTTTTTGATTAATTAGTGCCTCCATCAAACCCCCCAGGCTTACTATTTTATTTTAAGTACTTCAGCCTCTTAGCTGTTACTGCGGATATCTGAGATCAACAGCAAGACTCCAGCCTCAGTGTTCTTTAAGACATACGCTGCAAGATGCAGTCTCATATCCCTGATTCTAAACACCCTCCTTCCCACATGCAGAGGTCTAGAGGTTAATAACATCACTGGATCAGGATAGCTTCCAGAAGGGAACTGACGAGGGTAGAAATATGCAAGAAAAGTCCTTCCTCATGATGGGGTTTGCTTTCCCAGAAGGAACCAGCACATGTAAAGATAAGGGAAATTAAAAGAGCAACCCCACATATGTACAAATGTACAAAAAGGAGGTTTGGATTCTCTAGCCATCACATTCAGAGCACCCAAACCACACTGCAGTAAGTCACCACCACATCATAATATCTGCCCCGAAGATCCCAACTGCCAGAACACATCCCTGGACTGCAGGAGGTACAAGGGTCACACAAGCACGCTAGGGGAGGAGCTCTCCCAGCTTCCTTCCAGGACATAGGTGCTAAGCAAAGCACTTAAGCACATACTTAACTTTAAGCACACGCTTAAGTGCTTTGCTGAACTGGGGCCTGAGTTACCTCAAGACACACGCAGCACGTTGCAATGCCAAGGCTGCTGAGCCAATGCTTGCAAAACCTTTTGTTCCCTTGGCAGACTGAGACAGGACTGGGTTAGTGTCTGAGTCACTTTTCCATTGTCAGCAATTAAACCACCAACATTCTGGGTGGCAAGCATCAGGCCTACTGGTACAGTTTATTTATAGGTGTGTGTAGGGGGGAGACCAGGCATGTACCGTATATGAAATGCCAGAGGGAGGACATACCAGAGCAGAAGTTTTAGACAGACTTTAAAATCACAATATTTGTTTGATGAGAGGATTCTCTTAAAAAGATAAAAGATTAAACCTCTGCTCTCAGCTTGGAGATTGAGAGAAATTGGCACTTGTGCACCTAAATCCCTGAGGTGCTTTGGACAAGCTCCATGTTAGGCTTGAGTGAAATACTGAGTTAGCCTAAATGGGAGCAGAGGGAGCTCAGTGCCACCTAGCATTGGGCCTTTTAGGTTGCATATACAATAACTATTGAGCAGGGACTATAAAGAGCAACTAGGCTAGGAAATACTTTCCCAGAAGGCGGCAGGTACCTCATGATTAGAGTGACCTGAATTTGGAGAATATTCATAGAAGCATAACATTTAGAGACAGAAGAGACCTGAGCTCACAGAAGATTCTGGGCTCACAAGTCCTCCCTTCTCTACCTTGCTCATTCCCTAGCCAGTGCAATATTGTTCCTTATATTCTTGATTACTTGGTCCAGTCTCCACTGTAAATGATGTGCACAATGGAGCTTGCATCACTTCTCTTTCCACAGTAGAACAGGCCTTGCTTTTAGGACTTCTTTGTTCATAACCTAGATTTTCCTTTGCTGAATTCCAACCCAATTTAATCTTAGCTACACACCCGGTCCAGCCAGTTTGTGAGTAAGAGTATGTTCAGCTCTAACAACAATTTGTGAATAACCCCCTGGGCATTTAGAGCCTTTGTTTTGGGCACTGCTCCTTCTTCAGTGTTTTAAAAAAATTGGGAGCATTCCTCAAGCACCTCTTGTACACCCCTCCTCCCCTAATCCTTCAGAGTCTAAGAAATAATACATTTTAATAGAAATTGCCTACAGACTCCCCACAAGACTACACATATAGCCAAAAAAAGTCATAATTGGAAGCATTCATACATATTTCAGAGTGATAAACTGGAAAACTTGGTATAATGCAAGATGAGAAAATAGCAAAGGAAACACACCTTCAGTAAAACAGCCAGACTGAATCACTGAATCACTCAGTGTCTCACTTTAAATGCATGGTGCTCTCCGTCACAGTTACTGGGCCAACTGCACTTCATCTACTCTCGGGTTTCTCCGAGCACACCCTCTCTAGGTCTCAGGCCACCACTACTTTCTTGGCGTGGAAACGTGTATTTCTCCCACTTTCAGACTGGGCGCTGGGTGGCAGTCCGCTGTGTCTCAGTTGTGATCACCTTAGCAGATCTGATTTGGGCTCAGACCCTGCAATTCATTCTCTGACAGTGGTAATTAGTAACCACTCCACTGCCTTAAAGCAAAGGGTCATTTGTTTAGAACAAAAACATTTAAAAAGAAAGCACATCTCATTCTTCCCTAAGGCTTACCATTCCCTAGATCTGATAGCCCCAATTCTTTCAGACTCATCCACAGAGTTCCCCCCAACAACCCCCTTTTAGATTGTCTCCCTAGAGAGCAGCTGACAGGTGATCTTTAGATCTTTCTTGATCTTTAATTCCCAGCCTGGCTGAATTAGGTCTATAGTGTGCTGGAGACAAGGTACAAGATCTTTGATGTTAACAGTGAACCCCCATTGTCTTTCAAGTGGTATGCTTATCTGGGAAGCCATTGTGTTGCCTTCCTGTATGATTCCCACTGAATTCAAGCATTGTAAACGTTCTACTAACCCCAACAGAAGGCTTTCTTGTGTAAAAGGCATCAGTCTAACCCAATATAGAACAACTTTCCATCATTGACTTGTCACATGCTTAGTGTTCACACCATTATTACATATCAGTAGTCAGATCAATGCACAACAATTCCTACAGTATTCATAATCTTCATATATACCCGCTCTATTTCTGTCACACTACCTTACTGGAATTGTCTCACTAAGTGAGCAACAGAGAGATAGAGGCACTGCTCAGCAGGAGGCATCAGAAGAATCCTTTTATATAATGCATCAGTAGCAGTCATACAAGTTGCTTAGACCCAGATGATTAAATATACAAACCATGGACCAAATCCTGTTAAACAATTATTACCAAGCACAAGGTTCGCTGACATGATCAAGCAGAATATTCACTTGACGTAAGCAGGGCCAACGAAGTCAAGCAGCTACTCTGGAGATTAGGCCCAAAGATTCTGGTTGAGATTATATGTACACAAAATGAAATAATTCAGTGTTATGGCTCCTGCACTAACCAGGTATGTAGTGTTGTGTATTACTGCATTAGAGTTAATATTAGTGTTTATACATAATGTGACGGTAACGTTTTATAGATATGAAAAGAGAAAGGATGAGAAAGGTAGACAGTCCATGATGGTGTGGGATCATGAACACTAAATATAATTATTGTCACAATAAAAAGATTTTTTTGGCACTCTTTTGGGATGATTTCCTTAACTCAGAGCTTTGTCACGTGAGTACTGTATCCATCCAAAAGTCACATCAGTAAAACTTTTACATCACACCAGGTTGTGTTCTCTCTGAATTCATGTATGTATGCGTGTTAAACACATGTTCCATCCCCCTACCCTGCCCCCTCTCTTGCGATGTAGATAAGGAAATCACAACTTTGATTTCCCCAATTTACATGCAAGTAAACTTTCAATCATTATGCTCATCTAATGTTGAAGGCGCATGGCCTGTGAGTCAAGGATTCTGGGTTCTATTTCCAATTCTCTCACAAATTCACTATATGCCTGGGTAAGTCATTTGCCCCATAGGTAAAATGGGTTTAATAGAAAAGTACAGGTTTGTTCACCAGTTTTTCTCTTTGCCAGACCACCCACATTACCATCTATTCTACAGGGTTCAAAACACTCTGAGGCATCACATTTTGGAGACAGCAACTGTCAAGGTTTCTTTCCCCACTCTGAACTTATGGGTACAAATGTGGGGACCTGCATGGACACTTCTAAGCTTAATTACTAGCTTAGATCTGGTATAACCTGCCATTCCCCCCCCACCCCCACACCCCCACCACCCAGAATTCCAGTGTCTGGGGCACAGAATTCCAGTGTCTGCCCCGCCAAAACTTCGTCCTCTCCCTGGGT
Organism: Chelonoidis abingdonii; assembly: GCF_003597395.2. NCBI lineage: Eukaryota > Metazoa > Chordata > Testudines > Testudinidae > Chelonoidis > Chelonoidis abingdonii. The sequence goes on along the minus strand of NC_133787.1, from coordinate 20,106,727 downwards.
TGCCTTGAGGACTTTATCAATTCCCTGGTGAACACAGAGTCCAAACTCTTGGATCTTAAAACAAGGAGAAATTTACCATCCCCCTCTTTCCCCAAATCCCTGGTGAGTCCAGATCCAATCCCCTGGATCTTAAAACAAGGAGAAATCAATCAGGTTCTTAAAAGAAAGCTTTAATTAAAAAAAGAGAAAGGTAAAATTATCTCTGTAAAATCAAAACGGAAAATGCTTACAGGGTGATCAGATCCTATAGACCAGAGAGCCCGCCCCCTAGCCTTAGGTTCAAAGTTACAGCAAACAGAGGTAAAATCCTTCCAGCAAAAAGAAACATTTACAAGTTGAGAAAACAAACATAAGACTAACATGCCTTACCTGGCTAATTACTTACAAGTTTGAAACATGAGAGACTGATTCAGAAAGATTTGGAGAGCCTGGATTGGTGTCCCGTCCCTCTCAGTCCCGAGAGCAAACAAAGAACAAAAAAAAACGCAAACAAAGACTTCCCTCCACCAAGATTTCAAAGTATCTTGTCCTCCTCTTGGTCCTCTGGTCAGGTGTCAGCCAGGTTTACTGAGCTTCTTCACCCTTTACAGGTAAAAGAGACATTAACCCTTAACTATCTGTTTATGACAGCAACATTGGCACTGAACGTACAGTTCAATCACTGCAAATCTGAATCAAACCAGCAGGAGGAGATTCAGGGGTGGGTTGCCTGGCAAGTGTATGGGAAGGTCTGGAATGCTCAAGATTTCATTGAATTCAATATGCATATAAAGTAGTGTCTGCTGAGATCTGGAGCATCGCTCTTCGGTGCATGCTAAGTAGCATGGAGTAACCACATACTGCACATGCACAGGGAGTGCTTTTTTAAACACTGAACACTTGTTATAGTAAACCCATTTTCTTCAAATCATGTCAAAGAAATACATGCATGGAAACCCTGATTTTTATAAGAGTCAGGTTTGCATTATCTAAGCATCAAAAAAACAATCAGCAAACAAAAATTCTAAACATTTCCTAACACTTTTCCCAGACTTTCTCCAGATTTGTCAAAGAGATTCAGCACTGGGCTAAAAATACACATGAGAAATTGCATCCCAAAGGGTAATTTGGGGAAGAAAAAGTTATAAACAAATCAGCTAATACATGCCTTCTCATCCATAGCCCTAGTATCATGCCGTCAATTTCAATGGGAACGTCACTGTTTTTCCACAACAGTTCATCATTTCAGATGTAGGCCCCTGACTTCAAAGCTTCTTAGGAGTCTGCAGTCCTGCAACAAGCTTGACGCAGGCTGTCCATGAGCTTGTGCAGAGACTCATTGGGTCTCCATGTGGGTGCAATGCTCACAGGAGGATTGGTTTTATACCCTGAAGAGACATTTGGGGCCTGATTCTTACACCTATTTATCTGTATGGACATCATTAGAATAACTCCTGGTTCACATCAGTGTAAGAGGAAATGGGAATGAGGTCCTTCATATTAATAGAAGATGTTTCATGTGGTTTCTTTGTATGCACGGAATCATGGTAACGCTGTTATACACAGAAAACAGTTCTTCTAACTTTATTTAAAATGTTCAAATCTGATATTTAACAAAAGCATATTCACTTTTATTAACTATTCACGAATAGCCCACTGGGTATTTGAGGTCTTTGTTTCTTGTGTGTACTGAACTCAGTCCTTTCCTCTTTCACAGTGCGTTTAGAACCCTGAGAGCATTTCTAGTGCACTGAACTGAAGAGGATTCTCTGAATCATTTCCCTGATCTGCTGTGCACTTCATGTTCTCCATGTCTCCGTGAAGCTGCTTACTCTAACACTTTAAGCGCTGTCCACTGCTGAGAGCTGAATGCACAACTTTTTTATACCTGCTGCTGATAAAATGTAACTGTTCCACAGCTAGAAGGCAATCTAGAAAGCAGAGAAAATATAATTAAGAAAAATTAAAATTGATTGATACAACAAAATGTTGCAAATTACTCCATACACATTAATTTAGTGCTTTCTGAGTAACTTAAACATCTAATTTATTTAAATTACCTGTAACTATCTGATGATTAAACCAACATAAGGACATAAATTCTCTTTAATTTGCCTTTGTTTCTATTCTCAGCAAGTCAGACTGTATTATACCGTACAAAATGCACAAAAATCAATTATACTGTTGACCTGTACAAATAAGGTGTCAGCTGGTGATTAAGTTCACTGACATCAGATAAAGATAACTGCCAAATGAAGTACTTAGATAGGTCCGCATTTTCAGGGTACTCAGCTCCCCGATCTCCCTTTGACTTGAGGTGTGGGTGTGTGATTGCATAGCATCTCACAGCATAGGGACCATGATTACAACCTGTGAAGGTTCAAAGTCTTAGATGAACATCAGTAGGCACCCAAGGTGAATTCACAGAAAAGAAACAAAATGCTACAGGAGAACTTTCACTCTAGTGTCCTACTGTCCCTTTCACCCACGATTTCTCCCCTTTCCAATACTGGGCCTGATTCACAAATGCGTTAAGCCATTTGAGTTCCTTCTGAAATCACAGGACTCAGTGGAGATACACTAGGGCAAAACTGAGAGAATGCAGAGGCAATCAGGCTAATTTTTCTGCCTGTTGAAATAAAAATGTGCAAAAGGATGATCCAGCACACCCCATGTGTGTTTCAGGCCTAGGCCTCAGTTGTGCCTCCGGGGCTGTGATAATAGTAAAAGTAAATAATGATGTTGTTACTCTTTATTTAAAGGCTCAGTTCTGTCACCTGTACTCATACAGAGTAGAAAGTAGCCCCATTAGCAGCTGGGAGGCCAGTGAGGTACCAGATCTGTTGCCAATGTAGGTCTAGGAAGCAGGACAAAGTTATCTAGTGTGAGGCTAGGAGGCAGGACTAGACTGTGCTACCTAGCGTAGTAAATCCTCCTGTCCATGCTCCTGTTTACTCAGAGCTCCAGCTGACAGGTACTGTTGTCCAGGTTCTTAAAAGAGAGGCAGTTTGACCCAGGAGCACTGGGTTGGAACTTAGGAAGTTTGGGTTCTATTCTAGAGTTGCCAAGTTTGTAATATTTAAAAACTGGACACTCCAACAGGAGTGCTAGAGCATACCCCACCCTGCCTCACCTCTTTCTCTGAGGCCCATCCATGCCCTACCATTGCCCCACTTCTTCCTCAGAGCCCCTTCCCCCTATCCACTCCTTTCTCCCTCCCTCTGTAGCTCGCTGCTCTCCCCTTTGCCCAGGTCAGGAGGGTCTCGCTTGTGGAGCCAGGGTTGGGAGCTTCAATTGCCCGATGCAGGTAAGGATGTGGCCCCGGCTCAGTAGGGACTGGCATGGGTTAATGACCTGGAGTCTCCCTGTCTCCTCCACCCTCAGGAACCTGACTTTTGATGTTCGATCAGTAGAGCTGACCAGACACCATCTGGTCCCCTTTTCTACTGGGGTTTCCAGCTGAAAACTAGACACCTGGCCACTCTATTCTATTCCCAGCTCTGCCACTGGCCCACTGGATGACCTTGGGCAAGTCACTTCACATCTCTGTGCCTCAATTTCCCATTGGTAAAAGGGGGAATAGAGATACTGACTTCCTTTGTGAAATCCTTTGAGGTTTACTGATGAAAAGCACTACACAGGAGGTAGGTATTATTATTACGACTACGAGGCATCAACAGTACATTTCCTGTGGAGCTCTACAAACAGAGGTCAGCAACATGTAATTTGGAGGCCTACAGTGTTGGCCTCACATCTGTTCCTCCAGAAATTCCTGTCCACCATAGAAGCAGTGTATTCCAGGTAAGCTACACGATAACTGACCTCTCTGGATTTTCTAGTGTTTATCACCCTTCTGCTCAGTGGAAGGCACTGCAGCATTTCCAGTACACTCAGCAGCTTCCACTGAGGGAGTTGGAAGCTGAACATTTTTGAAAAACTGGCCATTATTTAATATGGGAAAACAGACTGATGTATTTATAAAACACACATAAAACATATGTTATGGATTTTAATTAGAAATGAAATAATTGCAGATTGGAACTGCACCGCTTCTTATGGGTCCTAAGCCCTCTTTTCCTAAACTCCATCCCCCATTAGGCCTGGGCTTCTTGAATTCACCTGGTGCCATCTTCTGGGAAGGGGCTGAGTGACCCTGTCCCTAGTTAGCTATCCAGGGTCTCTGAGTACAGTGCATCAGAAGTACCCAATGTCTCTCTCCAAAGGGCAGGGTGGAGGAGTGAGCCAGTCCGGTATCAGACAGAGATGAAACTGAGGCAGGAGCAGGCAATGTGCAGAGCTGGGTCCTGCTGGAGGAAGGGTAGTTCTGGAAGGAAGAGGAGAAGTGGTGAAACTCAGCAGTGTTATTACAAAACGGGCACATTTTTCAGAGTGCACTTGGAGTTCAGGCTACCCAGTGAGAACCCAGGCAAAACACACCCATAGGATTCAAAACAGGCAGGTTCTCCACACAGTTTGGTTTTTAATACATTCATCTTTGTGAGAAAGGGCTCCAACTCAAAGTCTGAGCCAAATTCACCCCTGGGGGTCACTTTAGTAAAGTCAGTTACACCAGGCAATGATTTTGGCCCCTTGTGTGTAGTCAAATATATGATATTAAAATTGCTACAATAAGTAGTCACTGAGTTGCGTAAAGATTGCTGTAGGTCAGTGAAAGTCATCTTTTTTTGTACAGAACTAGCTCTAAAGCCATAAGTTATTATCCCTTTCTGATTTGTCCCTAAGTTCATTTTCTAAATGAAACACACAAAGTATGATTCTCTGTGTACTGAACCAGGCCATGTCTCTTCTGCTGATTACTCTGCTTCCATTTGGGGCTACATTGTCCTACCTTGAGTTTATAATGGGGACGATATTAATTACATTCAGGGAAAATTGAGTTTAATGATTCCCAGAGGACGACACTATAGTTTCCCCGAAACAAGTTCTTTCCTCCTTTTTATGTAAAGTACAAAAGCCTCTGCACAAATGGTGCAAGACATTTTTATGGGTTACATCATGAATGGAAAAGAACAGCAATTGTATCAAACTGCCAGGATGCATTAACCTTGTTTCTTATTAGCTGAATTGGTTTTTGGAAGTAAAGTTAAGTAGACTCCTGAACAAAGGAGATGCTGCTGCTTCCAGCTGCTTCTTCTTTATAGTGTTAAAAAAATGTATAAAGTAGATTATATGGAGATGGCCAGGAAGAAAGCCTCTGTTCTACACACACACACAGAGGCCCTGGTGCTCTGCTACAACATTGCCACTTTGTGCTTCATCACCAGCAGATTTTGCCCCTAGAGCCAGTGTAACCAACAGAGCCAGGATCACCCCACTTTAGGGGAATCCTTCAGCATGCTATTCCCTTAGGGCCTCCCTGTCCCCTTCCACTTGAAAAAGTCACAGAGGGCTGTAACTGTTGGGTAACGTTTGCAAAGCCCGCTATTCACTTCAACACTGATATTGAGGGACTTACAAAATAGAACCACAGAGAAAACCCAAGATGGTCTGCACTGACCACGCTGAAGACTAGCTTCAGCAATCAGGTCACATGAGGAGATGTCTTTGTTTCAGCAGTAAAGACTTAACTTCGAAACCTATGTTTACTCCTTCAGTGCCTAAAATAGAAGCACCTTTGCTTCTCTCACCCTTGTACTGGCATGGCTCATCGTAAGCCTCATCCTGCAGAGGGTTGTGTCATCTCCCAGAAATAGGTGGATTATTGTACAGTCGTTAAGTGTTACAGTAAAAGCAGCTATTCTTTGCTTCACTTTATGAGTTCCAGTACATATTGACTAGTCATTCACATGGATGCTCCTAAATTATTTTCCTCCCCACTTGTTCAGATACGGTTTAGTAACGTGTCCATTTCAAACAGGCTATTTGAAGCACAGTTTGAGATGTGTTTGTTTATACCAGCAGCGTGATATGGAGGAACTAGTGTAAGATTGGGAGGAAACAGACACTGAGTTTTCATCCTAGCTCTGCCACACACATACTGTGTGACAAGTCACTTCACATCTCTGTCGCCATTTCTCCATCTTTAAAAAGGGGATAATGCTGCTTACTCAGCGACCTCACAACAATGGAGTGGGGATTATCTAGCTTACGTATATACACTGCTTCAAACATGGTGAAATACTAGAGACATGCTAAGTCTGATTCACATATTACCTGGGCTCTCCAGAAGTGAAGAAATTCTTGAACTTCAGATATGCAGTCAAGTCTGATCTTCCCTCCAACCATTTCCCTTGTCTGCTGGAATGCACAGGAACCTACATTTTTTAAGATTAGTGCTCTTTGTATGGCTGACGAGCCCATGCATTGTAGCACCGTCCCAGACAATGTTCTGTTAATCTGTAAATGAATAGTTCTCGTTGGTCTGTAACTCTCAGTTCTAACGGCATGTGAAATGTGAAGAACAGACCTTAATGTTTTACACAGATTTAATGCACAATTAAAAGTCAGTTACAAAAAGCCCATCTGTCCTACTCTGCTTATAATGAAGCAGGATGAAAGTCAAAGTTGTTTCAGTGCATTGCAACTGCAGCTATAGTGCAGCCTCAGCTTTTAGGGAATGTGTTTTGGGGAAAGAAAACAGCTTGAGCTGGGCTGTGACTAGAATTGGGCAAAAGCCACAAAAAACTGTGAACTTTGTTCAAATCTTAATAATGAATTTGCTTCAAAGATATTTCCCCCTTTTTATTCATTTCCTCTGACCATTCATATAAGCAATTTTTTGGGGGAAAGAACAGTAGGAGAAAGTGAAAGTCTTATCAAAATGGGGCCTTGATCCATAATTGATGTCCTTAGGGGCTACTCTACTACTGCTAAATAATAGACAACCATAATTTGTGTGAAGGTTCCCCCAGGAAGTGTTGACATCGTCATCTTGAAATCTCTCATCTCTTTTCTCCATGTAATAAAAGCTAATCCGGAAATAGAATCTATTCAGACCTCACTAAGCCTACACTGCCCCATAAAGAACAGTGAGGAAGAATAGCTCCTGGATGCGCAGAGGCTGCTTAGTTGCTCTCAACCCTTCCCTTAATGGGGGCAACTGATTCTCCCTCCCAGCAGTCAGCACACCGTGTTGAATGGCGTATGTAGCTAAGCCAAGATTGCTTGGTTTTGGGAAGAGATAACATGTACTCTGGGGACAGTAGTGGACTACATAAGGGAGCCAGGGGTGCAGTGCCTTCCACTGCACTCTCATGCTCTGCATCCATAAAAGGGCCAGCCAGAATCTCTCCCTGAATACATTTGCTCTGAGCAGTTTGCCCATCTCTAGCAGTGGCTCCTTTGAGGTAGAAAGGATAGTGTTGTAGTAAAGACAAAGGGCTAGTCAAGATTCCCATATTTTTAAAGTTGTAAATAAATAAAAGGAAATAAATAATTTTTATTCAACCAAAAGCAAAGCCACAACTTCCCAAACAGAAGAGCGAGGCTAGATTTGTAAAAGCATGTTATTTCTCAAGCTATTTATAACATCTTCTACAGAAATAATTAAACCATTTATTATTATTAGCTGCAGGCTAGCCTGAGAAGCAAAATCTTTTGGTTCCAATTTAAAAGCAAGGACAGCTTAATAAGTTCCTGAAAATGCTGGATCCCAGCTTCAGTTAAATCTTATTCTTGATTAAATGCTACATAATTGAAAAGTGGTGTGTGATTTCTCGTCATCATTACTAATCTGCTAAAATACCTATATGGGCTGTTGAACCACTGTCAAGTTGAAAGATTGTTTCTTCTTTTTTGTGCATTTGATCCTGCACTCCACAGTAGAGTTCTTTGCTTTCTATGAGAAGACTTCTGAGCTCCAGATCACTCAGACTGTTTAACAATAAAAACATTCAAGCTGCAGTATGGACAGATGGGAATTTATCACATCAGGATTTGTTTTAAAATACAAGTCCCTCCTGATAAACTAATATTGTCATCTGGTCTAGTGGCAAACGGAACATGCTGCAAACAGCAATCTGCCCCCAGAGGAAAAGTGTCAGATTGTGATTTATGAACACGGAGCCACTTAAGAGTATGATTTCACCCTAAATTAGTAATTTATCAAGTAAAGGACCTCAAGCAAATAGTTGAATATTGGTGCCTCAAAGGGTCAATAGACTTCTAACTAACTTACATTTCAAGCACAAATAACCAAACAAAGAGACTACCCCAGGGGTAAGCTGTTTTTGAGGATGCCTTGCAAAATGAAAGTGTTTAGGTTTGAATGTTCAGGAATCCATTCCCAAAGGGGCACTTTAACGTCCATGCGGGGAGCACAAGAGAATTTGTGAGCATTCAAACATTTTCAAAAGTTGGGTGCCCAGGACTGCTAACCCTAGTGAACCCATCGATCTTAGATGGCACAAATCAATGAGCAGGTTGTAGGGCAAGGGTCGGGGTGATGGTCAGGGCCAACTGGTAAAGTGAGAACATTTTAAGCCTAATTAATTACCTAAAGTGAGTCAATTGATTTCCACATTTAATGAATTATGAATGATTGGAAATCGCTATGACTGACATTGTCCATGGCTTAGAAACACCCTACACAAAAGCCAGAAAACTCAGAGTTTCAGATTATAGCTTTTCTACAGATCATCCCTTTGAGGGAGAGGAGCATGCCCTGATTGCCCTGCAAAATGCAACTGGAGACATACCCCTTGATAACCATGGATGGCCTCAGATTTGCAGGGAAATCCCATAGCTCCTGAGCCATCCAGTGAGAGCTGGGACATATGCAAGGAGGCTCAAATTCACTACTCCCTCAGCTCTCACCTAAAAGCTACAATGCTATGGACTCCCTATTGCTGGCTGCCCTCAACCCCTGCAAGCGTTTCAATGGGTCTTCAACTTTGCTGAGAATCAACTCAAAGCAAGGTGACTCAATCACCTTCAGCTTTTCTGATCTTGCCCTGCCCATCGCCAAAATGGCTCCAGTGTCACTTACAGCAACTCAGTGTTTACTAATAAGTTACACCAGCTGGACCAACTGCACTGACCAGGGATCAGCCAGAACATCATGTGTTCTGCCCCTTCCTTCTCCATGCCCCCCTTTGCTGACGTGCCTTCTGTTTGATGGGAAGGGAAGAGCAGGTAAAAGCCTCTCTTGCAGGGCAAATCCTTGGCTGCCCTGTAGTTACTTCGTGCTACTGCAACAGCTGGATCCAGGGCTGAAGATTTGGCCCACCGTTTTCACCAGATCCCACTTAATTCCATGGGGAGGTAGAATTCCTATCTGACATCCCCCATGCATTTGGGGCTTACGTCTGCTACTAGCTTGCTCCTGCTGCATGCCAGACTCACAGGTCAAGCTAGAGTGGAGGGGAACCAGGACCATGGCATTGCCTTCTCTGGAGCACTATGCAGCCCCACAGTAGAGAGATAGAGTAGCGCCAGTGCCCTTATAATTGCTCTGCCTTTACACAGATGTCACAAAAGTGGAAAGTCTCCTTCCTCCATTTCCCTTTATGTTACTTCCATGTAAGAGAGGGACAGAATCTGGGGCCAGGTCTACACGACGCGTGAAAATCGATTTTAGATACGCAATTTCAGCTACGAGAATAGCGTAGCTGAAACCGATTATCTAAAATCGATCTACTCACCCGTCTTCACCGTGCGGGATCGATGTGTGCGGCTTGCCATGTCGATTCCGGAACTCCGTGGAGTTCCGGAATCGATATAAGCGCGCTCAGGGATCGATATATCGCGTCTAGATGAGCAATCGATTGTAACGCGCCGATACGGCACGTCGTATAGACGTGGCCTGGCACTTAACAGGCAAAAAAAAAAAAAAAGCATTTGCACTGAAGTGAGAACAGTACACACATTAGTTCACACTGTTTTCAAGATTATATGATAAAGTGAAAGTCTTGGTCCCAAGCGACCCACTTCAGACTTAGATGCCAAGATCTGGGGTCATTGTTTCCATAAAATTAAACAATTTAAGTTTTAATTGATTTGGATTTTTAACATCAATAGTATAATTTACACTTTTGTGCTCTTAAGGCTAGGTTGTTCAGAACTCTTCATGGAGCATCAGTCCAGGATTACTGTGGAAAATGGGTTTTATTTTACTGCCACAATCCACTCTTAATGCAGAGTAGCTGGAGGACTGTAATATATAATGTAATAATGGAGGACCTCCACTGCCTCAACTTGCGCAGGATAGATTTATTTCTTGTCTGTTCAAGATCTGATTCCTCTCACACTGATGTAACTGACTTCTCTTGAATTACACTGGTCTGAACAAGGATCGGGTCCTGTATTTTCTAGAGATAGGAATATAGTTACACAGATGGCGGTTAAGTTGTCACCATAGAGTTCTTAGTTCAGTTACTAGAAAAGACAAGGACATATTGTATTAGAGACTTAATAAATGAAGATATTTCCAAGCAGGAGGTCATGCTGTAGCTCTGTGTTAAATCATGTGATGTTTGTTCTCTCTCTGCTTTCAAGACAATGGCCCAAACCAATAAACTGGATAGCTACAAGTAACCATGAATGTTATGTTCACAAGCCGGATCCAAATATGACAGATTGGTGGTGACTCTACTATTTTCATTATCTACCAAAAGGACACTAGCATTACCACTGATGGACAAATTATCTTCTCAGGCACTTGAAATTATAGTACAACTGCCTCGGAATGAGGCTGGTGGGTTCTGCTCTTTCAGACTAGAGAAAGTTTAATGTAATAGTGACTGGTACTGAAAAGGAAGAGTCATAGAGGAAGCAAAAAGTAGAAAAATGGTGGTTCCTGGTGAATTTACTGAGAAACAACCAGTCCTCTACTCTCCAAACCATTGTGAATGAAAACTACTGCAATTTTGTTTCTGAAGGATATTTGCATGAAAACATAATATTCATTCTAACTAGCCTGAACTTTCAAAACTTGTTCTGTTTGGAATTGTCGTCTTCCAGCTAAGAATAGGAAATAAGCCAAATGGCTTATTATCAGTAATAGAGTCTGTTACATGCGTTGCTGGGTTTTTCGGGAAGGCTTTTAGGGTTATGGTAAATATGTTTTGAAATAGGAAAAAAAGTCATTTAAAAGCCAGTAAAACTGTGCAGGCTTTAGATATTGCTTTTTCTTGACTTTTTGGAAGATCTCTCTGGAGTTAAAAAATACAACTAAGAGACTATGTCTACTGCTACACTTTGAGGTGCTGTATGTCAGATCAACAATTCCCAAACTAGTCTCACAACCATACTAGTTTATCTAGCCAAAAGTTCAAGTTTACCTGTCGTTATGGCCCACTGAATTGCTCATGCTCCAGTTTGTAATGGAGCTTCATCACAAGAATACAATTTGGAGCAACCTCAAAACCATTTCATGCTTACTCAGTGGGAATTGGCCAGAGGCAATACATGTGAGAAAGTGAGACCAGGATTCAGCCTCGGCATAAGAGGATGCAACTCAGTGATTTCAACTGGACTCACACCAGTGTATGCCAGGACCAACCAGAAAAGGCTGATGTACCATTACTGGTACATGTTCCCATGGCTTGAAACCACTATAGTAGTGCAGCTTCACAGATAACACCATCCATTAAATGCAAAGCTAGAAAATCCAGCTAGTTAAGTGTATATACAAATCAAAGGAGGAAAGAAACTTAGTTGTTTTAGTTTGTTGTTTTTGTTGTTGCATAATACAGCAAAGCTACAGTTAAAGGGTTTGTAATGGACAACTTCTCAAAGATGTCCACAGAATTTCACAACAGTGGGGACCAGTGGCATACTCCATTTAGGTAATTCAAAAAAGCAGAAAGGGTCAGCCTTCAAGGCCAGAAAACTGGTTAACGTGAGATGTTCTCTCTCTCGATTGAGAATTTGAGTTGCACACAACTCAGTGACACCATATTTCAGTCAAAGTATTACCGCAGCTAAACTTAATAACTGGCTAGCCTACAAAGTAGTGGATGTGGAGCAATTCCAAATCATCCAGAGAATTTAAAAAACAGCAAGACAGACTTCAGTCTTGTAGAGAATGACTTGTCTGACAGATGCAGTTGTTGTACTTGCTGTTGACACAAGCGCTGAGATCTTTCCTTCCCCTTTACACATGGCCACCGCGGTGATGTTGTAAAATGGAAAGGGATATCTGATCACTGCCCTATACAAGCCAGCCAGAATCTGTCCCAAATGATCTCTTCTGCATTTTCCCAGACATAACATTTCGTCACTTTTGAATGAAATAAGTTCCTTCACATAAAACTGCGTCTTTTTTGTGCCAAGCTTTTTATGTCAGGTCAAGTCTGTTCTTGAAGGAAAGCATTCCCCTCATTTTCAGTCTAGTGTCTTTTGTAAACAGAACACAGACTGTGATTGTTGTCTTAGTTTTAGTATGTGAATTTATATACTTGCCTATAACACCTTATTTCTTTCTCATGAGTGTCTCGTGGATTCATATGGAAATCACTGAGCTATCCTCAACAGGATGACTTTTTAGATCCCCACGTTTTGAATCAGTACATATTGACACTGATTTGTACTGCCATACCATGTAGTTATTTTTGACACACTCTGCAGATCCTGAGAAAGGAATAATAATGATGGCTTATTTCCTGGAGAGTTCTGAAGCGCACATCTCTTGGTCTCACCTGAAATCAAGCAATTTAACATAGATTCAAGCTGCCAGAGCATGGAAAGCTAAATAAATATTAAAGTTCAAATTGAACACAACACTGTCTGAGTGGCATCACAGGAACTGATTTGCTACCCCAAGAGTGCCAGGAACTCTAACTTTTCGATCCCTGTCATTTTGTCCTTAGAGAGCCCTGATGAATATTGAGGCCGCAATGTGACTAATGCAGTTTTCCCACTCCCCATGCATGAATATAGACTGTAGGCATTAGTTGGAGGCTATGCCAAAACAGTACACAGGTAAGCTTATAGTACTTTTAACATCTATTTCCTTCTCGCTGCATCCCATAAAATAATAAGTCACTGAGGAATAAAGAACTCTTCGAAACTTAAGTCAAAATTTCTTTATTATTTGGGGATAAGCGGCAAGAAGTTTCTATACTGATGGTCTCAGAGATTTCTAAGCTTGTTTTCTGGAACTCACACATCAGTTAAGATTTGTAAGATTAATAGAAATCTCTCTGCGGTGACTGCTCTGGAAGGAGTTTTTTGCTTAGTCACAAAGGCGCTCAGAACAAATGCATTTGCTAGTGGAAAATGAAATAAATACAAATGTGGCCTAGCTGGCCTCATCCTCCCCCAAATTCACTATGAAACGGTCACTAAGTGAGCTGGAGCCATGCAGGCTGTAGCCATAGAAGGAAATGGGGGAAGAAATTCCTAAGCAGAATGGGCTCACAGGCTGTCTCTGAAAACACTTGTGTTTTTACAGAGACAGCTATCTCCATGTATAATCTCAAAGACGACAAGATGTGTAGTTTTTACTGAGGTAAACTGCAGATGTAGGGCATAGAGTTGACCTCAACTAACTACCTCAATGTAAAAACTACCTGTGCCTTGTCTCCACTAGGATTGCACATTGAGAGAGCTATTTTGCTGTGAACACACAAAAATAATTTGTTGAAGTCCTACCCCTAGCAGCCTGCAAACTCCTGAAGTCACTTCTGCATTACTGGAAAGCTTGGTTCTTTTGTGACTAAAGGCTTGGGAAAAAAGGTGCACTTTTCACAACAAGACAGTCATCTCATAAAACCATAGTGTAGACCTCAATCAGCTCCACTGAGGTAAAGTTACTATGTGTCTTATTTGCAGTAGGAGTTTATAACAGGAGAGCTCTCATAACCCCTCTGCTTATGTTCCAGTGTAGACATAGCTTATGCTGTGCCTGCATTCTTCAGTGACAAGACTTTTTCCCCTTAAATTTCTAAGTAATTACTTTAGAGAGGTAATGCACAGGTGTCAAATAAGGATATTACAGGAAAGAAAATCTTGATGGAGAAACAATAAATGTTGGGAAGAAAAAAGAAATGGTAAGAATAACTGCATTACTTATAAGAGAATATTTTATAATTGCTAGTGATGATCAAAGGATGATGACATATTTTGGTTTAGAGGCACACATATTTTATGCCCAATTTGTAGATCTAATGTAATTGCAAATTCGATATTTGGCATATACAAAATCTGTTTGGTTTACACCAATGCAGTGTTTTTACTGGGTATTCTTTTGCCGCACATTAAAGGAAATGCTTTCACATTCAAATTAAAAAACCCAATAGTATTGATTTTCTAGTGGTCATGAAATGTTAATGCTAATATTTTTGTAGAATTACTTGGTCTCTGAGGAGGACCTAAGTCCACTGTTATTCACTCTACAAAAGTTATGTGCACTGGGATTTTCAAAGGCACCTAGGTGAGTATGATGCCTAATTCATCATCATTATTACATCATCATTGCATTAACTGTTAATGGCATTTGGAAACAGAATTCCCCATGGAAGGGTTTTTTTTGAAAATTTACATGGGGGCAGGGGAAAGATCCCTAACTGAGTGACAAGACTAGCTGATCTGGTCTACTGGCAGGGCCAGCTTAAGGTTTTTTGCTCCCCCAAGCAAAAAAAATTTTGGCTGCCCCCCACCCCAGCCCTGAGCTCCCTCCTGCACTCCCCTGCTGCGGGCTCCCCCACAACTCGCACCTCCTGCCACCCCAGCACTTGGCTCCCTCCTTTTCCCCCCACCCGCACTCCCCTGCAGCCGCAGCCCCAGCCCTGGGCTCTCCCCCCAACCTGCACCTTCCTGCTGTCCCAGCCCTGGGTCACTGGTAACTCGCTCCCACGGCAGGTCATTCAGTAGGAATTTTCTATGTGCACAGAACACAGATAGGATTGGTTTCCATATGGTTACAGAACTGCAGTAAAGTGGAACAATTTTCAGCTTGTGTGATTGGAGGATAGCGGGATGCATGATTATAGACTGTCGTACATAAATGAAGGAAAAAGTTGAGAGCTTTATGTATTCTTATTGTTCCACTCTTTGGTTTCTACCGGGGAATTTGCCAATGCCAATATTACATCTCTTTTAAAAACAAAAAAAAATTTTTTTTTAAAAGGGCCATAGCTGTGGAAAATCACAATTTCCAGTCCTAAAATCACTGAAGCCATTCTTTCTTTCTTTCTTATTCTACGATTTTCTTACAACAAGTGTACGAGTGGATCAGTATATCTTGATTTGGGATGAAATGAAGTAACAGCTGCCATAACTGAGACATAGCACCCACCTCATGATTTTGAGGTGTTCAAATTGGATAGGATGTGTGGCGCGTTAGATGTCCCTTTCTGAATATTAGCTAAATCTGGAAAGGAAAAGTCAATTTCTGCTTCCATGGCTCAGAAGTGGAAATCCTCCTATGTGCCTGGTACTGTATCTAAAGCTGCCAAAGTCCCCTAGCAGAGCCTCCCCTCCCTTACTTTTCCTTTTAAATTCTAGTGGGACCCATGTACCTCCCTTGCTAGGCTTCAGATAGAGAGGTGCACTGTCCATTTAGTCCACGTAATTCCTTCTTTGTGGGCTGCAAGGTGAGGTCACACCAGTATCCCTAATGAAGTCTGGGGAAATCTTCTGAAGGGGATATCTGGGCCAAAGCCTTCTACTCCTTAGGCACACTTGTTCCCCATTCAGAGTGCCACCCCTTCCGACTCGCAGCATTGCTCAACTACCTCACTCCCTACCCCGCCCTTTTCTGTTGATAGCTGCCAAGGGATTGCTGGGAAATGTAGTTCTTTCCCTGCTCCAGGGCTGGCTCTATAGGCAGGGAGCTAGGCAAGGAACTATAGCTCCCAGGGTCTCGTGGGTTCTCAGCTCCCATACTGGATCCCCAGCTGTTCCACGGCTCCGCTTCTGCAGGGTTGAGAGAGAAAAGGAATTGAGTTAAAAAAAGGATGGCCAAAATGACGCCCCCTGGAAATGTGCCGCCCCAAGCACCTGCTTGTTTTGCTGATGCCTAGAGCTGGTCCTGTCTATTGGCAATCAGAACTGGACTGTGCAGAGAACGGAAGCAAGTGAAGCAAAACCTAGACTTCCATGAGGAGTGCTGCCATTGATCTTTGATTGGAAGATCTTAGGGGGAGCTAATGGCAGTAACACTCCCTATATAGTCTCATCTCTCAAAAAATAATAATTTAGATAATCAGTGTAAAATGGTATAATAACTATTCTTATTCATAATTATAACCATAAATGCACATATCATAATACTTGCTTGTAGATGGCACTGTACCATCAGATTTAAAACATACCGAACATTAAATGTGTTTAGCTGTTTTTATAACATATGGTGAGGTATATGTAGGTGCAGGAGAAAAAAAAAAAAGCAAAAGCCAAACAAACAGTTCATAACAATGCAGCAAAATAAGTAAAATAAGAGAAGTGACAATTAAAAAAGCAGCAAAGAAAAGAAAGCCTGCTTTCACTGAGACACTTTTGGCAAGGCTTGTCTGAGAAGATAGCCTTCCATTATACTAGCATATACCATCTAGCAAAGTAGGCTATGTCTACACTACTGCGGTAAGCTGACCTACACTACGCAACTCCAGCTATGTGAATAATGTAGTTGGAGTCGACGTACCTTAGGTTGAGTTACCACGGGATCTACACCCACAACACTCCCATCGACTTACCTTACTCTTCTGGCCAGGGCAAACTACAGGGGTTGACTGGAGAGTGATCTACTGTCTATCTGGTAGATCTTCAGTAGACCAAGTAAATCGACCGCCTGTGGATTGATCTCAGAACATCGATCCCGGCTGTAGTGTAGACAAAGTCTAAGGAGACTCTACTGGAGTGAGAGAGGGAGTTGATTCACTGAGTATGCCCTATCTCCACAACTTGGAGTGTTCATTTAGAGACTATGAACAAAAAGTTTCAGCCAACATGATGGTGAACACAAAGGAGGTGGTTTCTAAAGCAGCCATTTCCCGAATTATATTTGTATGTACAGATTACAATTGAATACCTTGAACTGTAACTGAAGCATATGGAAAATCAGGGCAAATCAGAGCACACAGGACTAATGGACTCTCACTGACTTGCTCCGAGAAGGAAGACTAGCACAATGTGTACCAGCTGAAGCTCCTGAGTGGTCTTCAAGGGTAACCCTATGTAGAGAGTGCTGCAATTGTTCAGCATGGAGGTGCCAAAGGCAGGAATGAGAAAGGCACAGAATGGGGTTAAGGAGTAAATACAGAGTAAATCACATCATATTCCTTCGGCTGGAGCTCCAGTGATAGGGCTCATACACTAAGTTAAACATAATAAATTAGTGCAAAACTAAACTACACAGGAGTGCTACTATCAGTGAAAGGATCTAATGTTTAAAATGCTTTTTCAGATTGGGCTTGCAATTGAATTGTGATATCCAGTTACTCCTCAGTGCTAGGGGAATAATTTCCATTTTCTTAGCATGCTGTAACACAGAAGTGATATTGAGTCCAACCTCTTTTTGTTTTTACAATGATCTTCTGATCTAGATACTAGACAATGTCTGAATTTTATCAATATATATCAAAATAATTTTTCCTCTTTTCAGTAAGAATGTATTTAGGTGAAATACACTGGCAGTATTAGAACAGAATTAACTGCATCTTTAGTATGAAAACATCCTTGCAAGTCAAATACTTTCAGCTAGTCCAATGAGTATAACTGTATTTAGTTTTAAACCAATGTAAGCTTATATGAAATTCCCAGATGTGAACAACCATACAATTTGTTGAGGGGACACTATTTTCAAAATCCATTTCCAGTGCAGATGATGTGCATTGCACTTATCCCTAATCTTAATGTATGGTCCAGTCCTGCAGCCATTAGGAAAAACTCCCAGTAGAGGTTTTAAGCAGCGTTATAACAAGGAGAATATTATGTAACCTTCAGGATGGAGTGTGCTCTTCAGATCATTATTTTTATTGGCTTTTTTTAAGTCAAAATAAAATGCTGTCTGCAGGAGAAGAAGTAAGAAGGATAAGTGGTTTTCTATTACTCAATACAAAAATATCTTCCTGTCCAATACAGCATCTCTCAACATTCCAGCCTTGCCAGCAAACCCTACCACACAGGATGGATCAGATTTCTACCATCAGTAAATTTCCAGAGGTGGTAAATTATCTCCTCCCACAACCATTTAACAACAGGAAAATAATCTGTAGTGGAAAAGGCATAATAATATCAGAAATGTAAGTGCTTAATGGTCTTTACCAATTTTCTCACTGGATGCTCACCACAATGGCTAATTGGGACAATAACTTTTCCTGCCTTAACTTTTCAAGGATGGGCTTGCAGATGTAGTTATTCTGTTGCCTGTGTTCTCAACATGTTTACCTTGTTTGGTTTATCTTATCTAGATTCTTATTAGAAACAGAATAGAAGTGATCATGTTGATGCTTTACTCATGGCTAAAATGGTGACTTGTATACTGCAGTCTCATTCTGAGCTCTTGAAAGTCATGGTGCGGAAAGCTCACGTTACACAAAGAAGGGGATACTGATGCAGAGGAAAAGGTTGCATTGCCTTAAAGGGTGCTATACTATTATTTAGTATTCTAATAGATTATATCATGTAATGATTGCCAGGGCCACTAGTTCTCGTGCATACATTTGCTACAATAAAACCTCACATGCACAAATTCATCCAGTTCCCTAAGGAAAACAATTTATTTTTAAATAGCTTATTACTAAAGGTGATCAGAAAAATGGAAATCTGTTTCATAGGAAATTCTGACATTTTGAAATTAGTTTTCATTCCAAATAAGAACCTAAAAGTTAAGTGTCAACATTTACCATCAAACAAACTTTCTGAAATGTTTTGTTTTGATGAAGTTGTTTCAACTTTTAAACATGAAATAAAACAACAGGAGTTGAAATTAAATGTTACCTTTTGATCCGATTGAAATTTCCCATACTAAATGTCAGCAATATGTTCCTGCATAACATTTTGATTTCTTGGAATCAGCTTTTTCTGATGGAAAGCAGTTCCACTGGCAAAATTTTGACAATCTCTACATGTTAGTTCTCTGAGTTTAATGTTATTTGTTCCATCATTGTACACGCTATTTTCTTCTGTTTGTTTAATCAACTGGATTTTGTCTATAGAATTTCCAAAATATTTTTCTTATAGCATGTTTAATGAGTGAAAGCCAAATCCTCTACTGGTATAGACTGACAAAGCTCCAAAGAAGTCAATGGACCTTAGCTGAGAATCTAGCCCTTTGTGAGCTTTCAAAGAGGATCTTTTATATACTGCAGGCATGCCAGATTACACAGAAAAGTCAGGAAACCATGATATTCCTCCAGCGTACAAAGATTATAGCTATTTTTGCAGTCATCAGAATACTTCATTTAAGGCTAATGGTACTGTGGACAGCCTGGGGTAAAGAGAAAGACCCAGTCAGCATTAGGTAGCACTGATTGCTCTGTTTGACCATGCATTTTCTTTACTGCATTTTTAGCATGTGTTGCTCAATGAGTTTTAGGAGCATGAAGGAGACAATGTTCACTCAGGTACATAAGTGCATACCTGGAAACTCCTGAAAATACCACATGCTGGTTTTTGAATTCTTCTCCCCTTCCTCCTGCCCCCTCCCCCATGATGTGGTGCCACCCGCAGCTGGTGGGCCTGGAGGGATTAAAGGGCTAGGCAGGCCAATTACCTGCCCAGGCTGCACTTGAAAGAGGCAAGGAGCAGGCCTGAGATGGGCAGGCACAGGAGGCCTGTATAAAGCCCAGGAGCTCTGAGCAGCAAGATGGCTGCAAGAAAGTAGTCCACAGTCACTCCCTAGGAAGAGGGAGCATGGGCTGGCAAACCCAGAAAGAGGGAAGCCGAATATGTGAGAAGCAGCCCAGGAAAACAGCAGTAAGGCATAGGATTACATAGATCTTGGCTGCTTGTTATAGGGTCCCTGGGCTGGAACCAAGTACAGAGGGTGGGCCTGGGTTCCCCTACCAGCCTCTGGGAAGTGGTGCTGGGCATGGAGATGCCAGTCGGACGCTGGTCTGGAAGGACTGTGATTTCTGTGGAAAGGGAGGACCTTCGGGACGTGGTTGGAGGGCAAAGCCACGAACAGGAAGCTGCAGCTCCAGGACTGAGAGGGACTGTAGGGTGAAAAAGACGCGGGGAGACACCACCAGAGGAGGGTGGTGCCTGGAAAGAGCTAATTCCCAGAGCTGCCAGGAGGCAGTGCCATGTGCAGCGAGTCGAGCCTGTGACACTTGTCCCTCCTCCAGGTTCAGAATAGTGTGAAGAAAAGCGTCAACTGCAAGGCCCAAGTTACAATGTCCAGTGGAGAAAACTTACAGGAGGGGACAGTGGTGGTTGCTCTTCAGTTCCACCAGTGCCTCACTCCAATTCCACCAGTGTCCCAATTTTACATTCGTCCTATGGGCAATGGAAGATGATGCTTATTAAGAGGGTTACTACTGCACTTTTGTACGCCCCCACAAAAGGAAAGTAGCCTTCTACTCTCCCACCATTATAAATAGAATGGAGTATCCAGAACAATATTTTTAATACTCCACATTGAAGTGATACAGGTTTCAAGTTTGGCTACATTCACAGTTACCTTGCACTGAGTCTGGTGCATTCGTTTGTCTTGTAAATTTGTACCAGGTCCTCTGAGGCCCTGTGGTCCTACAATAGCCCGCCCCAGAAAGGAGCAGCGGAAGTGGGTCCTCCAAGCCTGCCTAACAAGGCAGCACAGAAGTAACCAGTCAAAGCCCAGCAGGCTCAGATATAAGGAGATACAGGTCTTCGCCTGTCTGGCCCTGCTCAAGCCAAGTGCTCTGCTCTGGCCAAAGGGAACTCATTACCTACACCTGGAGCGAGAGGACCTGCGAGCTCTAGCCCTAACATAAAGGAGGAAGGTAAAGAGGCCAGGTGGGAAGTGCTCCAGGGAAAGAAGCAGCACATGGCTGCTATCTGTAGGGTCCCTGACCTGGGATCTGGAGTAGCGGGCAGGCCTGTGTCCACCCCCAACAAGCTAGGGGTTGGGGGGGGGGGGAAAGTAGCCTAAGTCTTGAAGAGGGCACAAGACTCTTAATAAAACCCCAAGAAAGGGGCTGGAATTTAAACAGGCTCAAAGACAGGACTGGAGACCCTAATGAGTGCTAAGCATTTGGGGCAGTGAGAATCTGTGAGGATAAAATCTCCAGGGAAAAAACCCTGGGGGCAGTGTCCTACAACAGCGCAGGGAAGGACTTAAAGTTAGCCCAGAAAGCACTGAGAACGGAGCCCAGAAACCTGGCTGAAGAACGAGCCAAGAGGAAGAGAAGAAGAGAAGAATCATTTGTTTGGATGTCTGTTTAGACTTTCAGCTGGATCCCACAAGGAGTCCGTCCATTTTAGACTGTGTGACTTAGCTGGAAGGCTGAGCCACTGAAGACCCACTTAGTGGGGCTGACAACCTACAGGAGGCACCACAAACAGAACAGAAGATAGAAATATCACTTCCGGCTGACAGGAGGCACTCACAAGAGGTTGGTGTCCCCCATCACACTGACTCCTTCACTTTACTGCTCATCTACTAAAATCACTTGTATTGTCAATAAATCTTTTAATCTTTAATTAAAAAAAGACTGGCACTTAAAAATTAGTTGAAGAAAGAAAATAAAATTGTCAACACTGGCACTCCGAATATTCACTGAAGCCATCAAGGACATCATAGAAGAGGGAACAGACGTGTGGATGCTATATTTTGTCTTAATCCACATTAGGGTTTCTTGTTGCATATTGTTGCTAGAAATGCAGAGAAGGGGAAGTGGAAGAGTCACTGTGAGACAGGAGAATTGCTAGTGACAAGTCTACGCTCATGAGAGACATGTTAATTGAAAGGTAATCCTGGACTGTAGGCTGTGAATGGACTGGATAGCCAATAAAAGATTAAATGTGAAAGCAAGTAACAATTTCATGTTTAATTTTCATTTCGTTTCTTGTTTTCATCTCAGGTTACATAATCACTCCTTTTGTACTATACTACTACTGACGACCCAAGGTCAAACTTAAAAGACAGTGGCCATAGACAACTCCCTCTTATATTTGGATGTTGTTTCCAAATATATCCGAGCTAATACTGTACCAGTGAAGCTAGAACAGGCTAACCGTGTAGAATACCGCTTACAGCACGCAACAGTCTTATTCAAAAATTTTGCAGTCAAATTACTGTAATCTCAAACTCAAAGGGCTTAAATGTATTTCCATGTTGTTTCTACCTAAAAAAACCATATAGTTTATCATAGCACTAAACTTCTATCCTGGGAATTGGTACTAGCAGGCAACCAAAACCCACTAATGCTATATTACTGTCATGAAGCAGGACAGAGACTCCATTTTTGTTCTCAGTAAGGCAAAAAGGTACAAATAAATGCATTCAGTTCCAGCTGCTTCTACACTCTCAGCTTGTGGCTGCCCTGTAATTCCATTCAGCATGTTCAGAAGAGCAGTGGCATTCACTTGTGTAACAGTTTAATGAAGACACTGTTGTTTCTATGTAATGCAAGCCTAAGGCAACAGTTCCAGTCAAAACTTCTCACATTATATTTTGATTGTGAAAATCGAAACATTCCAATATCAAGAGAAAGTGGGAAAATATTTCATTGTGGAAACATTACTCTATTTTAATAATAGCATGTACTTTAATTACTATAGTGATACCCAGGCCTGCGGACAGCAATTCTGGGCCCCAGGGCAGAATAGTCAACAGGCCTCCATGCACGCACAAACCGTGCCCGCACAGACGTGGTCCGCCTGACGTTTGGGTGGTGCTGCGCCTGTGCTGGTTAGTGCCCAGTAAGCTATCGGCTGCATTGCTGGGTGCGCTCTTCCGGCACGGCCAGAGCTTCCACATGCCCACTTGGTAGGGTTGCCAACTGTCTAATCGCGCAAACCCAAAGACCCTTGCCCCATCCCTTCCCTGAGACTATACCCTGTCCCACCCTTTTGAGGCCCCACCCCCTGCTCATTCTATCCCTCCACTCTCCATTGCTCGATCTCCCTCACCCTCACTCACTTTCACCAGGCTGGGGCAGCGGTGCGGGCTCTGGGAGGGAGTTTGGGTGCAGGTTTTAGCCTGGGGCAGGGGGTTGGGGTGCAGGAGGGGATCAGGGGGTTGGCACTTACCTCAGGTGGCTCCCGAAAGCGTCTGGCACATCTTTCTGGCAGCGGCTACTAGGTGGGGGCTCAGGGGTTCTCTCCACACCGCTGCCCACAGCACCACCCCCACAGTTCCCATTGGCTGCATTTCCTGCCAGTGAGAGCTGTGGAGTTGGTGCTTGGGGCAGGGTCAGCGCTCGGGGACCCACTCCCCAGGAGCCTTAGGGACGTGCTGGGCGCTTCCGGGAGCGGTGCAGAGCGAGAGCGGGCAGGAAGCCTGCCTTAGCCCAGCTGCATTGCTGCCAGGGGTGGCCAGGGCCCCCAGGCCCTTTGAAATCACCTGGGCCTCTGGGCAATTGCCCCCTTTGTCTCACCCTGTCGGCGGGCCTGGTGATACAGTACTATTTGACATGAAGAAGGGTATTCTGATTAGTCCCACTGAAATCAATGAGGCAACTTGAAGAATAAAGTACTACTCAGTTGGAGAAAAAGAAGCAGATTCTGGCTCTTAGGTACTATTTAAAATATAGAGAGAAAATTGCTTCATTGCAGAAGGACCAGATATATATAGCTTATTAGTTTGGAAATACAAAAAGGAAAAGTAAAGAAAGGCAACGGAAGGGGGAAAAATATCAAAAGAAAGTCAAAAAGTCTGCACTAGCATTGGAAACTAGTCCTTAAATACAAAGTCATGCCTCAATATACAAACATCTAGGGACATTAAAAGAAAATTAAAGCCAAATTCACATTGTAGATTAAAAAAATAATCCCACATGTCAGAGATTGCAGGAGATCAAGTTTTAAATTTGCCAGAAACAGATACAAACACATATGAGAAGCTAGTGTCAATGTAAAAACAGAAGATAACTGAAAAATAGAAAAAAATAAAACTGAGAATAATTATTTCTAAGAAAGAAATAAGTGTCAAGACCGCAAACCCCATTCTAGAATATTGTTAGCTTTAGTTAAGCATTAATTGGGAAACAGAACTCCAAGAGGTAATAAACAGGGACTTGATCTAAAGCCCATTGACGTCAATGGGATTCTTTCCATTACTCCAACAGGCTTAAATCAGGCCCTCTATTCACAAAAGTTAGGAAATTTCTGACACTACGATTTCTATTCAGTTCACCATTATATGTGGTTATGTATTTGATGATGGATCCTAAAACAAGGACCACACAAAATGCAGGCAATTAAAAAAAATAATGCAAAAATTGCAGCTCTGATGGTATACTGTAAATTTGTGCCTTTGGTAAACTCACCGTAAGTGTATCCTGTGAATTGCTTTGTTCGGTTACCGACTGGTCTGCCTACAATAGACAATTACTGCCACTCCCACAAAGAGGTGCAAGTCATATGGCTACATAAATCTCTTTTTACTACACCTTGTTGTCTTGAATCCTTCATAAATATTTCAGACGTTAGCAGTTAGAAGGTTGCAGTCAGAAATGTGCGGGAAGAACATTAGAGGACACTCAGTAATAGAAATAAGAAAAAAATATTAGTAATTTTAAAATACACTGGCAAAGGACATGAAAGGAGGGAAAGAGCGAGAGAGACAAAGGAAGGTATTGTGGAAGTGATTTGACTTTAAATACTGACATCTGGCTGGTTTCTACCTGGCACCTACACACTCCAGTTACCTATTTTATTTACAGAGCCCCAGTAAGAAAGATGCTAATTTAGATGAGACAGAAAAAGAGGAGGTAGTTGTTATAGCTAAGCACAGAAGATCTGGGCTCTATTCCCAACCCTTCTACAACCTATCTTGTGTAAGGCACTATGGGCCAAACCTGGAATGTGCTGAGTACCTCTCTAAAGTGGAGGGCACTGAGCACTTCAGAAGAGGTACTCTGCACCTCACAGGATGCATCCGTAACTTTCCCGCTTCCGTTTCCCCATCTGTAATAGGGACTAATACTACTCTTCTACCTCCCAGGTGTGCTGTGATGTTCCATTCATTACTATTTGTAAGGAACCTAAACTAACATCCTGGGATGGATGGAATGATAAGAGAGCAAAATATCACTAGGCAACACTTGGAGAAAATGGGTCAAATTTTCCAAAGCACCACAGGCCCACTTTCACAAGTGACAGACACAAGGGAACCTAAAAGTCTCCAAAGCATGGGACTCAGATGCTTTTCAAACTTTTACTCTGTTAGAATATTATATATCCAAAGTTATAGAGTGTCTGCTCTAAACTGGCTCCTGCTTATTTTTAAATATTCTTTTCATTGTTATAAACTGGCACTTCAGAGCCTGACTATAGCTCAGCCTTCCCTTTATCCAGAGTAGAGGTATATGATGTCTTCATAATTCCTAAACACATAAGATTGAAACTAATGCACATACATCAAAAAGCCCATATGTGAGCAGTAATATGTTGTGTTCCTGAGGTGGCACCTGTCCAAAGAGGTTTGAGTTCTTTTAAATATATGAACGCTGCTGTGAATTTTTCTACATTCAGCTGCTACCTGGATCTTCAGCCCGTGTGTAGATGGAACACTGCCAAATATGTTCACAGGGGATGTCTGAATTAGTTAGCTTTACAATCTGTGTTTTGCAGTTGTTAATTAGTCATTTGGAACAAGCTTGCTGCCTTTCCAGGTATTAGGTTCCTTTCTAGCTATTATGTCTGTGTCAAATTCATCTCTGGTGCATTGATGTCAATGGAGATACACCAGGGATAGATTTGACTCGCTGTATCTGTCACTCTGTCTGGTAAGGCTGTATGTTGCCAGACATCTATTTACAACATGTTCTAATTCTAGAATACAGGGAATTGAATACAAACTTCTTAACAGTCAGATAGACTACAGAAGAAACAATTGGCTTGATTTTCTGAAGTTTTCAAGAGACTCTGACAGTCTTTTGCTACAGAGCATTATATGGCACATTACTGTGATGACAGTGCTGGGGTTCCCGTGTCTCATACTTGGAACAAATGGCAGAGTAAGTTGCTTTTGAAACTGCTGAAAAAAATGTGAGGATGGGGCTTACAATTTGAACTGATTTTAGACAAGGTATTGCAGACACACACAATCTCTAGCATGTATTTAAAATGGAAGGTAAATTCACCAAGCTTCAGTGTTATTTCGTACCTGTAACAAACGTATAATGTACAGGACTGCAGATAAGAGACTGAACTTAGTTTTCTGACACAGGTCAGGGTGAAGCAGAGTCAATCTCCCTGCACATGATAGGGCTCCCATCCATCCATATATATTTTCTGTGCTTGCTGGATTAAGGCATCAAACAATCTGAAGTCTAATTCTGCCTCCAGGAAATTGTCATCTCCAATAGGAAGAACCAAAGCATCACAGAGGGCAAAACACTCAATCCAATCCCACTGACTTAAATAAGAGTTAGGGCTTGCATACACTACCACTCATGTTGGTATAATTTATGTCACTCAGGGTGTGAATAAATCAGCCCCCAAGTGACGTAAATTACACCATTTTACAGGGCAGGATTAACTGTCATATGGGCCTGGGGCTATTAAATTTTGTGGAGCCCCTGTATACTAGTCTTTACCTTAATTTAAAACAAAATGATCACAATTCTGGCATCATGGCTATTAACACTATAGTAAACTTGCCTTTTAATTAACCTAAAGCCGTTCTATGGTTACATTTCAGTCTTAAAACACGTAGAATATAGTTAAGTTAATTCAAAATAACCTATTTCTTACCTCAGAACAGCTGTTATGTTAGTTTCTTTCTGGCGGGAGTTTGGGTGCAAGAGGGGGCTCTAGGTTGGGGCATAGTGTTGCGGTGCAGGAAAGGGTGAGGGCTCTGGGAGGGATTTTGGATGCAAGAGGGGATTCTGACCTGGATTAGGGGGTTGGGGTGCAGGAGAGGGCGTGAGGTGCGGGCTCCGGCAGGGAGGCGCTTACCACAGTCAGCTCCCTGCCGGTGGCACAGCAGAACTCAAACAGGCTGCCTGCATGCCGTGACCTCACACCGCTCTCAGAAGCGGCTGGCTGCTGGCACGTCTCTGCATGCTAGGGTGACCAGACAGCAAATGTGAAAAATTGGGACAGTGAATGGGGGGGTAATAGGAGCCTATATAAGAAAAAGACCCCAAAATTGGGACTGTCCCTATAAAATTTGGACATCTGGTCACCCTACTGTGCACCCATGGGAGAAGGGGGACAGTGCGTCTCTGTGCGCTGTCCACGCTCACAGGTGCTTTCCCCGAAGCTCCCATCGGCCAGAAACTGGCCAATGGGAGCTGCTGGGACAGTGCTGGGGGTTAGGGGCAACGTGCAGACTTGTCTCCCTGGTCCCTGCCAGAGAGACGCAGCCTGCCTGAGCCCTGCTGTGTCACTGGACTTTTAGAGGCCTGGAGATTGCAAGCAACTGGCAGAAGCTCCAGGATCGACCTGTTGATTGACGGTTGGTGACCACTGAATTGTATATAATTATGGATTTATTTTTGCAGGGCTCTCCTTAGCTCCTACATTAATCTGGCCCTGCTGTCTTAAGCACCAGTGTGCACAGCGCTCTGCTGGTGGGAGAGCTTCTCCCACTGACATAGCTACTGCCACTCGTGGACGTGGTTTCAGTATGTTGATAGGAGAGAGCTCTCCCCTGTCGGCACAGAGCGTCTTCACTAGCTGCATTACAGCGGCACAGCTGCATAAGTGCAGCTGTGCTGTCATAGTGCTTCTTGTGTAGACTAGCCCTAAAGACTGAGCCCTCACTTCTGCTACTACAACTATGATGTGGGGAGGGGCACAGCAATTTATGTAATTCAGAGCTGCATATTTCCTTGCGCAGTGAGCAGGGGTGCTGGAACAATTTGTATAGTGGGGGTGTTGAGAGCCATTGAACCAAACTATAAACCCTGTATGTATGATGGAAACCACTTCACGCCTGGGGGTGCAGCAGCACCCCTAGTTCCAGTACCTATGGTAGTGTGCGACGCTCCAAAAACATCAGACCCTTGTGCACTTTATAATGCAACCCCTGCTTACTGCTGAAAACCACCTTTGAAATACCACCATCTGTGGAAAATACCTTTTCTCATAGCAGGCTACTTGCTCTCCCACTCTTAAGTAGAAGTGGCTATTTATACTATGATAATAGGATAAAATATTTTTTTCTGTCTGATGACAGCAGATACCAAAAGCAGAAAACACTTTAAAAAGACACAGGATGATTGTACGAGACAAGAAGGTGGGGTTGAGGGATTTTTAAAAACTGGTTTCAGTGACAGCCTAAAACACCAAAAGCCTCTGGTCAGACTGAGGAATTCTAAGGACCAAATCACTGACACTGGCAATTGTCTTTCCTTCTGCTTTCGTTCTGAGCCCAACCACGAACAGCATAATGGAAATTAGCCAGGATGGGTAAGGAATGGTGTCCCTAGCCTCTGTTTGTCCAAGGGTCGTGATGGACAGCAGGAGAGAGATCACTTGATCATTACCTGTTAGGTTCACTCTGGGGCACCTGGCATTGGCCAGACAGGATACTGGACTGGATGGACCTTTGGTCTGACCCAGTACAGACGTTCTTATGTTCTTAAATGGCTATTTAGTTACTGTAAAAAATAGTCACAACTTTTGCTGTAAAGATCTGATCTGATTTGCAAGCCAACTCCAAGGGGAGGATGTTAATGCACACCAAATGGGCTTGAGCAAACAAATAGCTAAAAAACAACAGACTTGAGAATGAGCTAGTTTATAAATAATCCTGTGCTATTCTTTCTATGTACTGTATAAACAGATTCAGAGGCAACTCAGTCCTTGGAGGACAGGTTGAACGAGACCCAGTTCTGCCTCCAAACTGCAACTTTTCCAACAAGGCTCTGATTTACTTAGACCAAATGAAAGCTCCTTTTATCAGTGAATGTAAAAGTAGTTACTAAGTGACACCTTACACAGCACATTGACATATACAAAGCATCTTTCAACAAAAGAGATTTTAACCAGGTCTTCATTGTAGAGTGGGCAAAGTTTTGCACAAGAGTGAATTGTAGGCTCATATGCTAGCAGAGAGTCATCTGGCTGTTTGACATATGAGCACGCTTTCAAGCAGACTGAACAGAGCGGGTAACCTGACCCACAGCGAGTGAAGTCTTATGACAAGGATAATATTCATAAATAGAAGCAATGAGTAAAGAAAGAAATAAGTACATAAAATAAAAGGTTTGGGAGCAATCCTGAACATTAACAGCATGGTGTCCCTCTGCTCTCAGGTCAGTGAGAATTTTTAGGGCATTTACAGTTAGAAAGGAATTTGAACTACCCCCTATAGATAAGACGACAGTGTTGAGGTTGCAAAACATCTGCAGGATTTCTGGGCTGCTCCATTACAAGCACAGAACTACAAAAAAGGGACCAACTCTGGCTTGTCATTTAACAATCTGAAAGGAACCATCATTCTTCTTTGTAGAAGATACTATCTACCAAACTTTTTGCATAGGGGCAGGTATTTCCTTCCTTTCAAATGCTGTAAATATTCATTTAAAAAACAATCCATTTAAATGAATAGACAATATAAAGTACTTCATTTCCTGTTGCTGTTTATTTTAATTGTCCTCCAACGTGACAGAAACTTTTGAAACATCTCTATTTTAAAATAATACCTTTCTTAGCAAGTGAGGTTTTTCTGTTTCCTGTAACCTAACTCAGAAAAAAGCAGAAAGACTTCATTTCTCAGTGGAGCAGCAGCAGAAGAGAGGCATAGAGGAGAGAGAAAGTCTGAGATAGGGTGACCAGATGTCCCGATTTTATAGAGGCAGTCCTGATATTTGGGGCTTTTTCCTATATAGGCTTCTATTACCCCCCACTCACTGTCCCTATTTTTCAGGCTTGCTATCTAGTCACCCTAGTCTGAGAGTACACTAAATAAACCCCATGTTTCTTTTGATTTTGTGAACTCAGGTAGATCATGGATTGAATTTTTAACCAGACCTTGGCTAAGAAAAAATTGACCTGAACATAATTTCAGCCAGGGGCGGCCTGTCCATATAGGCAAACTAGGCGGTCGCCTAGGGTGTCAAGTTAAATGGGGCGCCAAATTTGAGGGAAAAAAAATCAATTAAAAAAATAAAATAAAATAAATGAAAAAAAATGAAAAATACGTGTACGGAGGGAATATTAGTTATAATTCATTTATCTACATTTCTGAGAATTTATTAATATGTCAAATCTTTTATTTACTGCAAAAAATAAATAAATATTTTAGCAAAATTTTCTTTCAATTTATGACATAGGGTCAAGCGGACCCACTCCAAAATTTTGATAAGCAATAACTCAGCCACAATGAAACATCCTCCAGTGGCAACAGCTGCAATGCTAGTGACACCTAACTCGAATATATATCGAGGTTGCACAGCTGGAAATTCATGTAGAGTGGAGATATCATGAGTTGATACATGTCAAATGGTAATTTTAACACACGGTACAGGTAGATGGTTAGGAATCGAGCGAACACTGTGGAAAATCGTGTTTCTTGGTGCCAAATAAAAAAGAAAGAACAACATCTTTCAACATTATAAATCCAAAATGTGAGTATCTTTAAGCTTTATTATCGGTCTGTCTCAGAAACATTGGTTGGACAGATGGATGGACAAACCGAATAATTAAGCCTCTGTTTAAAAAAAAAAAAAAAAAAAAAAAAAAAAAAAAAAAAGGAGGTTTAAAAACCTTAAAAGGAAAAAAGGGGCAAAATGTTTCCCATTTTACCAAAAACCTCAACCTAGATCTGCCCTTGGGGTTGGGGGTGGGGTGGGGCGCAGCGCTGATTGCATGGTTCCCCTAGGGCTCTAGTTGCTGGCAACTAGTCTAGGGCTGCCCCTGATTTCAGCAAACAGTAAAAAGAAGAAAAAGTCTATCCGTGAGGCTTATCTTATCCTTTTGAAAGTTGTTTATTTATGGTAAAACTGGTCAACTTTATTCCTTCTTGCTTTTGGGCATTTCCAGAGATCCTAGGTTGTTTGATCGTGTTTCACTCGAGTCTTGAAATCTTTTTGTAGGTTACTGTCCTCCTGTCTTGTGCTAAAGGAGGAACTGGGATTCTGCATTCCAGCTGCTGGACCCACATAAGACGCTGTGGCTATCACTAGCACTAACTCCCAGAACAGCAGCCTGATTCTGCACAATTAAAGTTGATGGGACTTTTGCCATTAAGTTTAATAGGAAAATGATCAAGCACTTCCTAAACACAGACTCTCCCCAGGTCATGGCATGGAAGGGATTGGTGACTGCTAAGCCTGGGTGAATTTTTTCGTAGAAAAACGTTTTTGGGGTGGTGGGGGGGGGAGGGGAAGAAATGCAGATTTGGGACAACCAACGTTTTGAGAATTTATGTTGAATTCACCAAAATGTTTCAGTCAAGTTTCAAAAACTTTTAAAGGATCAAAACGTTTTATTTTCACATTTTCAAAATGAGATGTTTCGATTCAAAATAACTTATTTTGAAATTTCCTTCAGCTCACTAAATAAAAACATTAAAAAAATCTCAAAATCAAAATGAAACATTTTGTATTGAGTCAAAGCAAATGTTTAGTTCAACCCCAAATGGTTTTTCCCTCCCTCAATTTTTTGGAATTGGCAGTGAACTGAAAAATCAGATATTACAGTTCATGTGACTGCACTAGTTACCAGTGAAATTATGAAAGGCTTTCAAAGTACTTTTACTCAAATAACATGTTCTTCATAATGGCCCTGACTCAGAGTGATTCGCGGAACTGGGGCCCCATCTAAGGATATCCCGCCTCTGTGATTTACTTTTTGGTTATATTCTTGGTCATTCACTACAACTGAAATCTCTTTATTAACTAGGCTTACAAGTTATGCTTCATGCTCATAGAATCAGCAACCTGTCTGTATTGCAAGTGTTAAATCTTTTTGTATTTCAATTTAAATATGAAGATATACATACATGATGCTACTGTTAACCTTGAGATTAAAGGAACAGAAATATTTCAGCCTGCGATCTTCTGTTTTTTAATTTTTGCAGATGTACCTTTCATATCCTGGTTCTAGCCAGAAGCAAAAGGCGGTAAAAATATCATACCTAAATAAAAGCCATTCCCACCTAATTTTTAACATTGCTCAAATCAAGAGCACAAGAACAGTGCAATAAATATATTGTAACGTAAATCAATGATCCTAGCTCAGAGTTCCCATGCATGAATCAAACAAACATGAAATGCTCCTTTTCTAATTTTTCTCCTTCATTAATTTCCCTTGAGGTATCAGTATATATTAGATTATAAATTCCATGTGGCAGAAACCAATTCTTCTTTTATACCTATAAAATGTCATGCACACGTATAACATTAGCTCAACAGTAATAAAAGTAATAATCTTGGCGAAAGCTTGCTCTTGTAAGATCAACAGTCCAATTTTCTGCAACGTAAGATGGTTAGAATGAGTTAGAATAAACTGCTCCGTTTGTGGATTCTCATCTAAACAACCCTGAGGTTGGATTGTCAATATTCAGAGTACAAGGCACCGTGCTATAGAAAAAGTGAGCCAGTTCTCTGGTGCTCTGTCAATGCTATTCCCAGCCCCTGCAGCACCGGGGATGTTTTGCAGGGTGGCTGGAATTCACTGTGTTCCGGCGATCCCTGGATCATAACCATCCTCTTCAGGACTCTTCCTGCTTATGTAGCTTACAGCAGACCCTAGCGCCTAAATTATGCCCTGATGGCTTAGAGCCATCTTTCCCCGGACACAGGTCCTCTGCTGATTATAGCTTGGCTCACCCCAGATCTTACTAAAGTGCAACTAGATTTGCTTTGTAGAAATACCCATCACTCCTGAACTGTCAGATGCCCTTACACTTCCAGAACTTAAGTGCTTGGAGCACACACCTACAACTTACGTGAGAGATCTGCACTTATTTGCAGCAGCCACGCCGTGGGCTGGGTGTCTGGCACAAGAGCCATTCTGCTACCAGGGCTCTGTGTGCAGAGGTGGGCATTTACTGGCCTCTAAGTAGAAACAGTTGTGTACCTTTTTTGTGGACAGGCAGTACTGGCTGGCCTATCCATGCCCCTTGCTGCATTGGGGGTGATATGCCAGCTGGTGTGTTAGCCAGGTCCAACCCCTAACAGTCTGGTGAGCATCATCCCCCACTTATTACATTTTCAAACAAGCACCTTTGTATTTTAACCCATGTTGCCCCTCACACTGGGGAGGCGCTCACCGGGGAGAGGGATAGCTCAGTGGTTTGAGCATTGGCCTGCTCAACCCAGGGTTGTGCATTCAATCCTTGAGTTGGCCATTTAGGGATCTGGGGCAAACATCTGCCTGGGGATTGGTCCTGCCTTAAGCAGAAGGTTGGACGAGATGACCTCCTGAGATCCTCTCCAACCCTGATATTCTATGATAAATATCTGCAAGACTAACTCATAATCCTCATTGAAAACCCTCCTTCCCCACAATATCTTAAAACTTCCTTTCCTTCCCCCAGGCTGTTAGGCTGCTGGTCTGTAAAACCATTGACCAATATTGTTTTATTTTTTCTTGTACTCTCCCTTTTGTCTGTATCCACCTGTTGTCTCGTCTTATACTTAGGTTGTAAGCTTTTTGGGGTGGGGGGGAACCATCCTTTTGTTCTCTGTTCGTACAGTGCCTAGCACAGTTGGGACTTGGTCCTTGACTAGGATTACTATGGTAATGCAAATAATAATGCATTAATTCTGTCTTGGTACTTGTGGGTCTCCTACCATCTTTTATCCCTTGTGCCACAGCCTAGCTGAGGGAGAATTTTGCTCTGTTTGCTTATACACGTGCAGTTGAGGAGTACAATTGTCTCTGCAATGGTATTGCTATTAACAATTGGATTCAGTTCTCACCAGTTAAGCACACTGTTTGATAGCTACACGATTAGGATTTCAGTACACTTTCTACTATAACAACTTCAGTCAACAATCAAGGCTTCCTTTTCAATTTTTGTTTCCTGCGTTATGTGGCAGTTTAATTCATTGTATACTAATTTCAGTTGTGCATTAATTATAGTGTTCTGCACAGTAATGAACTAATCACTATGTCACTCCCTCCCCATTATGAATAACCTCATTAATTCAAGACTGAAAGGCTGCAGCCTGTTGCCATTTCTATCTTTCTGCTGCTTCCTGACTTATAATCAAATATGAAACTCATGTATTTTTAAATACTTTCTCTTCTGTTTTTTTCCCATTGAAAAATTCATTGTGCCATGCAGCTTTTTAAAATAATATTTATTCATTATGCATTTCTTTGCTAGGCAATCAAAAGCTGTTACAATAAAGTGCGTGACTCGCTCTCTTTATGGCTGCGTCAGCATCTACATTTTAATCCCTGGTTTGCAGGGAATTAGAATTTGGATATAAAACTTTATTCCAAGGTGACAGTCACCATCCAACATTATCGCACAAGGACAAGCTTCTTGATTAATTTATTTTTAAAGAGTTGGACATTTTTAGGTTATACCTGTGGGTAAAAATCTTAGGGCCAAATTCAGTGATCTCGGCGAAAGCTTTGCATGTGTGTATCCAAGATCAGAAACTGGCCTGTGAATTCAAGTGTTTCATGATGCTTGTATAACAAAAACAGTTTTGTTCAACAAGCCCCTCAAGCTGTTTAAGGCTGTAATCCAGCATAGCATTTAAACATGAACTTCACTTTTGTAATTAACGGGACTATTTCCATACTTTAAATTAAGCATGTGTTTAAGAACTTTGCTGAATCAGGGCCTTATTCCACAAAGTAGCCCACTTTAAAGCAATTTAAATCTCACACAGCATTTCTGAAGAATGCTCTCTTATCTGCATAACATTGAAAGAGAGGAAGAACTGTTTGGTAAAATCAATGAACCGGGATTCCAGAACCCACAATTGTGAAAAGAAATCAATGTGCATATCATCCGTCAGGATTGCAGGGGAAATTATTATATTTATGCTTGCACATGCTGGTTTTGTAGGTGCTGTGAGTATGCATATATTTTTGATTGTGCACCTGTTATACTCTGAAAACTTGGCACTAATAGTTGTTTATTTTTTACGCACAAAACACCGCTTAAGTTATTTTAAAACTCATATATTAATGAAAACTCAAGGGGTTAGATTCCCACTGGTGTAAACTGTAGCTCTATTCAAGACAAAGGAATTAGTATGCTCATATATGCCAGCTGAGAATTTATCCTAACATTTTAAAAAGTTAAAAACAGCTTAACTCGTAACAGATTCTGGAGTTCCGGATAAGCATCTGACTTTTCAGTCCTTGTATGAACCCAGCCTGCCCATTGATCCTTTTGCTCATTGCTTAAAGTGTCTATACTCTTGATTTACATGTAGCTCAGTCAGATGCGGGCCCTGTGAGATGCAGAGTGCCCTCAACGCACCCTGAAACCAAAGGGAGAGAAGGGCACTTTTAGCATTGCAGGATCAGACTATGAAAATGCATCTATATTTGGTAAATGTCCACAGCACCAGGAGCTACACACATCTGTGTGCGCTTGTCTGTTCTTCAAGCACTGCTTTTACAATTCGATGTGTAGTAGGAGGCAACACAGATATTCCCAGCTAGGCATCATGGTGTGCTTTAAGGCACAGAACTACACCTATATTCCAATGAAATACTTTAGAACAAATAGATGGAGAGCAGCATCTGCACAGCTGGTAGGCCAAGCCCTGTTAGAAGAAAGAATACTGGTGCAATTTGCAGCGAAACTTTAATCTCAAGTTATTTTAAAACAAGTTATTTAAAACAAAAATCATTTTGTTTTTACATCACTGGACAGGTTTTAGTTATAATACTATCAAACAGCAACCAATGTGATTTTTATGAAGACTGTAACCGATTGAAGATGAAGACTGAATCCTACATCAGAATCCCTACTGGAAAGTTACATCGACTGTTGGGAAAACCTGGTGGGGGAAAGATTCTGTAAAAATCTAACTGCTCTAGGTTTAGTTTTACAAAACAACCAACCAGTTTTACTCATTTTGGATCTAGGTCCCATTTCATCTCACGGAAACTTGGGGGGTCAAGATTCAGATAAATAATTTTGAGCTGAGTTTTTTTGAATCTAGACTCACATCAGGAATTCACTCCCTTCCCACCTGGTTTGAAGACATTTGTATTCAGGGGTTTAGCGTGGGCTTCTCCCTATCACAGAGAAAGCATAATTTACGTCAGCCTTACTGAAATACTCGCTCACTTGTGTGCAAGTTTGTTTTTTTGATGAGCAAAGTAAAAATAATTGATTCTTTTTCATCAAAATCTGTCGTCCTAATTAAGAATAGGGGAGTATATTTTATACTTCGGCTAGAAAACATTCCTGGCAATATTTTAAGGATGGTTAGGACATCTTTAAATAAGCTGTTAAGAACATTTCAGCCATGAGCTGAAGTATTTAATGATATACATTGAGGCAGAGTTGTCTATAATGTCTGTTCAACTGATAATGTGTTCAGAGTTGGGGTGTCGATTAATTGCAGTTAACACAAAATTACCTCAAAAAATTGTAATTGCAATTAAAAACATGAATCACACTGTTAAATAAAAGAATACCAACTGAAAATTTATTTAATATTTTTGGACTTTTTCTACATTTTCAAATATATAGATTTCAGTTGTACACTTTGTATTCTGTGTTGTAGTGCTCACTTTATATTATTTATTACAAATATTTGCACTGTAAAAATGATAAAGAAAAGAAATAGTATTTTGCTATTCACCTCATACAAGTACTGTAGTGCAATTTCTTTATCATGAAAGTGAAACTTATAAATGGAGATTTTTTTGTTATATAACTGCACTCAAAAACAAAACAATGTAAAACTTTAGAGCCTACAAGTCCAATCAGTCCTACTTCTTGTTCAGCCAATCACTAATACAAACAAGTTTGTTTACATTTGCAGAAGATAATGCTGCCTGCTTCTTGTTTATAATGTCACCTGAAAGTGAGAACAGGTGTTCTCATGACACTATCGTAGCTGGCATCACAAGATATTTACATGCCAAATGCGCTAAAGATTCATATGTCCCTTCGTGCTTCACCCACCATTCCAGAGGACATGCATTCATGCTCATGATGGGTTCTGCTCAACAATAATTCATGAGCATGGTTGCATGTCCTCTGGAATGGTGGGTGAAGCCTGAAGAGACATATGAATCTTTAGCGCATTTGGCATGTAAATATCTTGTGATGCCAGCTACGATAGTGTCATGAGAACACCTGTTCTCACTTTCAGGTGACATTGTAAACAAGAAGCAGGCAGCATTATCTTCTGCAAATTAAACAAACTTGTTTGTGTTAGTGATTGGCTGAACAAGTAGGAGGACTGATTGGACTTGTAGGCTCTAATGTTTTACATTGTTTTATTGAATGCAGGTTTTTTTGTACATAATTCTACATTTGTAAATTCAACTTTCGTGATAAAGAGTTTGCACTACAGGACTTGTATGAGGTGAATTGAAAAATAAAATTAATTTTGTTTTCTACAGTTCAAATATTGTAATAATATAAAGCAAGCACTGTACACTTTGTATTCTGTGTTGTAATTGAAATCAATATATTTGAAAACGTAGAAAACATCCAAAAATATTTAAATAAATGGTATTACCATTGATTAACAGCGCGATTAATCACCTGATTAATATTTTTAATCACTTGACAGCCCTAGTTCAGAGTCTTACTAGGAATTAGCAGCATGAACAGCTGCCAACTAAACATTTGTGGGGAACAAACAAGCGGAGTTGGTATTTGTATCATTCTAGTGAATCTTTCCCTCTTCCCACAAAACCTCACAGGACTCCTACAATGACAGACACTTGAAATGCAACAAGAAGTTAATTGATTGCACTGTACTGACAAATCAGCTGTATTCACTTTCACTTCCTCTATGTAAAAACACAGCGTTGGTGAAGGAACAGCCTGTTGCTTCCCAGCCAGTAGTCTCCACCACTTCCCCACTCTCTCCCTTCCTCCTGTCATTTGGTTTGCTTCCGTCACACATTGGAGAAGAGCTTCCCAGCAAACTGTGGCTGCCATCCAAGCTGCATTTTTGTAAGGCAAGTGCTATGCTGCTGCACTCACATCATGGTGCAACTGAGACAGACTGAACATGTGGTCAGACACAATTGGGTTTTAATTCTTTTCCACACATACCCTTGTTAATTCGTTTCTCCAAAATAACCACTAGCAAATTCAGACAGTAGCTAACTATTGACTTCCTTATGGATTAGCTCTGCCTGCTCCTGATCCAAGCATTGCTATATATCTGCCTTTGGACTCTCCTGCATTTCCCCCGTGTATTTATTTTTCATCAGAAAACAGATTTCCTCTTTGCCGTAATTGGATGAGCAACCTGAGACGTGCTGGGTTGTGTGTACGTGCATCACTGTTCTCTGTTGAGATGTCTCAGACCTATTCATGTACCAATAGAATGTCAAATTCCTCAATCACTGGTGTATTATCAATGCCAAAGCTTAGCTATATCAATGTCTTTTATTAGACGGTGTATTAATAGAGCTATCATTTTAGCATATTGGATAGAATCAAAGCTTCTGTGTTGAAATCCTCATTTCCTTCTCCCAAGATTAACACAGACACCAGGACACACACACACAATTACCCATTGCTGAAAGGGTCACTCCCTGAAGGGCTGTTATGACCAGGCCAGAGATGGGGATGAACTCCCAACCTCTATAAAATGCCAGGAAGC
Source organism: Chelonoidis abingdonii (assembly GCF_003597395.2). NCBI lineage: Eukaryota > Metazoa > Chordata > Testudines > Testudinidae > Chelonoidis > Chelonoidis abingdonii. The sequence goes on along the minus strand of NC_133787.1, from coordinate 20,068,022 downwards.
ACGACTCTGCTGGTTTGGACACATGCAAATAATGAATGAAGGGAACCCGGTGAAGATACCCTGGCAGGAGAAGGTGGTAGGAAAGAGACCCTGAGGAAAGTTGTGGATGTGATGGATGGATTGCATCAGAAGATGACAAGCTGCAGACCTTAATGTCACCTCAGACAGATGAAGATGGAGAATGCTTGCATGGTGTCCTGACCCCAAATGATGGGACAAGGGAAGAAGCAGCAGTTCAAGGGTTCACTTATCCATAAAAAAATCTTACTAAGCTACAACACTGCTCTAGCTCTTTAGCTCTAATACACGGTCATTCTAGCGCCTACTGTACACTGTGGTGGTACTTCCAGAGATGGTAAGGAAATTCCACCCCATGAAGCAGAGACAGAAAACATCAGTCAGCTATAGTCTTTAGTTACAAGGTACTCCCTAGGCACCTTCAATAGATACGGCTAACATCTTTTTACTTACCATGAGGTGAACTGAGACAGCCCGCCTCAGGTACCAGACTGTGGGGTGTATGGAGTGGGGCATCACTAGGACCCAGAGTGTAGAAAATTGTGTCTGCTGCTGGTCCATACGTATTCTCTCCGCTCTAGATGCACAGAGATGGTGGAGTGCTGTGCTGAAGGAAGGAGGGCACAAGAGACATAACAGGCAGGCAGGAGAAAAGGTGAGAGGGAATAATAGAAAGCGGCAGGAGCTGCAGGGAGAGAGAAGGGAGGAGACTCATATGTACCTCTCTAGCATCCCCAGGAGCCTGGACTGATTAACACCAGCTTCTCAGGGAGCTTCCTGTTTCCTGCTGCTTCCCTGAACCCACTTCAGGAGCAAAATCACCAGAGAGCATTCCACAGTGGAAAAAGAGCTAGAGATGAGACTAAGGTTAAAGGCCACCATAGATGATCAGCATCAAGAGAAGATTAAGTCAGAGTCTCTTTACTGGAAAAATGTTCTGAAAAGGCTCATTGTGAGAATGTTTGCTACCCAAAACCTAGCACTGCTTGGCACTTCAGATCAGCTGTATGTGCCAAACAATGGAAACTTCCTTAAAATTGTGGAGCTCATGGCCGAGTTTGAGGCTGTACTCCAGAAGGATCTAAGAAGAGTCAGCACCCAAGAAATTCACACACACCACTACCTTGGAAAAACAATTCAAAATGAGATCATACAGTTACTGACAACAGAAGTCAACAGAAGATTGTGGCAGATCTGAATTCAGCAAGATATTACTCTGTTATTCTGGACTGCACACCTGACATCAGCCATACGGAACAAATGACTTTGATGGTGTGTTTTGTAACAATAGAACCTAGTGAAAATGTCCCTGCAATGGTGAGAGAGCATTTTCTAGATTTTATTGACATTGATGATACTACAGGAGCTGGTATGACAAATATACTTCTTAAAATGGAAGCATCAGCTTCTAGTGAGGCTGCTGAATTTTTTAATGGAATTCAAAGCATCTATGTATTTTTTTCTGCTTCAATTCATCGATGGCAAAATTTTGAAGCAACATCTGGGAACATCCTCTCTGACACTGAAACCACGGAGTGACACAATAGGAAAGTCGAGTGGAGGTGATAAAGCCTATCAAACACCAAATTGGGGAGATAGATGATGCCATAGTTGCCATTACGGAGGATAATGCTATGACAGGAAGTGTTCGTGGGAGAACAGTGGCAGAGGGAAATGGAATCACCAGAAACATACATAACTTCAAATTTCTGTGTGGCTTAGTGTTGTGGCATGTCATACTGTTTGAAATAAATGTTGTAAGCAAGAGACTCCTATGTGTTGATCTTGATATATCTGGAGCAATGGAACAACTGGACAAAGCAAAGTCATACCTACAGTCTTACTGGTCAGATGAGGGATTTCAAAACATTCTGCAGAGTGCACAGAAGATGGCATAGGCACTTCACACTGAAGCTATTTTCCCACCCATTCAAGAATACAAGAGTCAGTGAAGAAGACGACATTTTGATTATGAGGCATGGGATAACCCCATAAGAGACCCCAAACAACAATTCAAAGTTGAATTCTGTAACCAGGTGCTAGATTGTGAAATACAGTCAGTTGAAGAATGTTTCATGCAGCACAAGGAACACAGCAGTATATTCGGGATGATATTCCAGAACTCCTTACTATACCTGAAGATGACCTTCACCAGCAATTCAGGGCACTAGATATAGCGTTGACACATGATGACATGCACGATATTGACACGAGTGATTTAGGTGATGAACTGAAAACTCTTTCAAGATACATTTCAGCAGGATCAACTCCAAAGGCTGTTCTGGAATATTTGTGCACAAATAAGATGACCACGCTCTTTCCAAATGCTTTTGTTGCTCTACGCATACTTCTAACACTTCCTAAAACAGTTGCCAGTGGAGAACGCAGCTTCTCCAAACTGAAGTTAATAAAAAAAAACACATCTATGCTCCACAATGACACAGGAGAGGCTGGTCGGTCTTGCAACCATCTCAACAGAGCATGAGCTGGTCCAGACTGTGGACCTTCAGCAGAAAGCAGTTCAAATCTTTGCAACCAAGAAGGCCTGGAAAGCACCATTTTGATTATTCAAACAGATAAAAATGCCACTGTTTACTATGCAGACAAGAAAAGTTACATTTGCTGTTCAGGCATTTGAAAGTTAAGTGTTACTTCAAACTTTTGAACAAAGCATTTTAAATTGTTAGTTCTCCTTTATAAGGGTAGGTAGCAGAGCAGTGCCATGAAAGGAGTATAACAGGAAGAAGGCAGAATTGAGACTTTTCAAAGATTTGCCCCAAGCGAGGGAGCATGGGGGCATCATTTGAGCTCCCCACCTCAGGTGCCAAAATGTGGGCCGACCCTGAGTCCAAAGCATGACAGGGAGCAGGTAACAGTGGAATTGAGACTATGGCCTCAGCCTTGTGACATTGAACTCCTGAGCTCCTATTAAACTTAATGGCAACTTGAGTTACCAAGCTAATGGGAGCTGAGATATTCAGGACTTTGCAGATTTCAGTCCCTAGTTACTACATGGTTATTTTGCCTTCAGCAATTTCTCTCAGCCCGGAATATGTCAAATAAAGTTTTAGACTAGATTCCATAGGACTTTCCCTATTCAAATCGAGCAAGAAGGATGAAAGCTTCAATAAGGAGAACATAGTAAACCTTTCAGTGGAATGAGTAATTGAAATACGGGTCTGCTCTCCAGTCCAAGGCATGCTTGATATTACTGCATTACTACTATGCCTATTTCACCAATGATGCCAGTCTTTGGATATGTCTATGTCATAAGCATAAGTCCCAATTCTGAACCTTAGCGTCCAAAATGTGGGTGCCTGCATGAACCCTCCAAGCTTAATTACCAGCTTGGATCTTATAGCGCTGCCACCAGCAAGATTCCAGTGTCTGGTGCACTCTGGTCTCCCAAAACCTTCTCTGGGGGACCCCAAGACTCAGATGACCTGAGTCTACAACAAAGGGAAATAACCCCCTCCCCTTGTCTCCTCTT
>NC_133787.1:19946439-20064414 GCF_003597395.2 Chelonoidis abingdonii | reverse complement strand
AAAAAAAAAAAACAATATAAGCCTATTTTTTTTTTACCTTTGTACTCACAACTTGGAAACAGAAGATTAGAAAGAGCCTGAAGGCAGAGAGGTCCTCTCTCAGAGCCGAGAGAGCACAGAACAGCACAAAGAACACACACCCAAAAAACTTCCCTCCCTGAGCTTTGAAAAATCCGGTTTCCTGATTGGTCCCCTTTGTTAACCCTTTACAGGCAAAAGAAACATTAACCCTTAGCTATCTGTTTATGACAGTTTACAGTAACAAATTTATTAAACGCATGATTAACATTTTAAGTAAAAGCAGGAATACTAGGATTTGCAACTCAAAGTACATTGGAAGAAGAGCTTCTGTTGCTGTAGGCTGAATCTACACTAGGGGGCTATGCTAGTATAGGCTCCATAATGTAGGCATAGCCTAAAAAGGGTTCAGGGAGGAAACAGCATGTCTAGGTATAGCAATTTTGGGGTAAAATCTTAAGGTGCTTACTTAGAGGCTTGTCTTCACTGCAGTATTAGTTCTAGTTAACTCCACTTGAACTAGTCTAGATTAGCCGCTAATGAGCTGTGGCTGGTTGCTGCCTCCCCATTGCATTGCTAGTGTGAGTATCAGCAACACTTGAGCTTCAACCCACATCCCCGATGGACACTAGCTAGTTCAAGTTTAAAGCACTATAACTCAAGCAACAGATGTGTGTGTGGGCAGGAACAGGGTTAGAGGCAACACTCAAGTTTTATCTTTAGTTAACACTGAAAAGACGACAAACCCATATTTTTTCCTCAATCCTTATTTGGGTAAACTCTCATTGTAGTCTATTCATTATTATGAGACAATTACATAGCACCACAAACAAATAGTACTTTAAGCAAGGACACCAACATTACAGAATTCCTGGATGTTAACATTGCATACTGTTTATTTTAATGGTAAGTTGTGGAGCTTTGAGGTGACGGTGGATGGATTCTTTTTGTTAGTAACCTTAAATTGTGAAATATTTAATCTGCACCCATATTGACAAACTGTCAGAAGTACATACAAGGTGTTTTACCAGTGTTATGCAGAATTGAAAGTGATCATCATCCAGATATCTTCAGTTTACAGAGGTCAGTTTTGTAAAACTTGTCATCTTGATTGATGTTGTAATGTCAAGCTGTTATAAATTGTTTTGTTGACACGTGGCCATTTGTTGGCAGAATATGGTTCTCTTTGTATTGTGACTTACATCATAAAGATTAAAGTCTGCATTAGTGCTTACCTATCACCACCTCTTTTGGGGAGAGGAATCTATGACTCACTCTAAAACAAGGAACAGTCTGATTAGTTCTCTTTCCTCCAAGCTAAGAATCTTGTACATTACCACCCAGCATTTAGCCTCACTTTTCTAAGCCAACTAATTGAAAAGCTATCAAACAATGATCTCCAAACTACCCAGCAGCTGACGGTACCCCAGACTCCTATCAACCAGGATTCTGGCTGGAAATAGCCGTTGTTGCCACGTGGTATGAGCTGCCACTGTTCTTAGACTAGAGAAATAAAGCCCTATTCACCTTGCTGGACCTCTGTGCAACATTTGATGTTGCAGCTCACTAAATTCTCGTATCCCACCGCTGAGAAGTTGCAGGGGAGAACCAAGATGTCCTAGTGTATTGTGCACATTTCTACAGAATAAAAGAAAAGGCCAAGCTGCCCCACTCATTTTCCTCTAAGAAATATACCCTCAAATTTTGTTTCCTAGCTCTGTGTATGAAAATATGCTGAGGAAAGAAAATAAAATTCAGAGCCTGGTCAAGCTAGCTTTGAAAATAAATGTCAGGAGACAAAGAGATGAAAATCAATACATTTCAAATGTAAAGCTACATTTTCTCTTGCTATGACATTAATTCAAAAGTTGGCCGCCGTTCAAATGAAAAGGGAGGCTGTTTCTCTCCCCTCCCTCTATCCCCACAATTGTAGTAAGGTTTCTTCCATTACTATATCGGAACCTTCCATTACACAATTTTAGCAGCAAGGCTTTTACCTTGCTGTGTTTGAATGCCCTCCTGCAATTTTTCACGTCTCTACACAGGTGTTTGGGAGACCAGATAAATGGCTATAAAGATGCCAGCAAATTACACTGGACGTATTGCTATTTCTCTCTCTACCACCCAGCCCCCAAACATTCTTCAGTAAAAGCCTGAACGAACAAAAGAAACAAGTGAAGTGTCACACTCCCCACGCACTGTAGAAATGCAATGGCTGCTTTCGGACAATCCCAGCACATCAGGAGTTTATAATGGGTGGAGAGTGCGGCAATGCACAGATTGTTACAATTGCACGAATACTGCTACCCTAAGGGGTCATTTTCAGAATGATTTTTAGTCTCACATTTGTCTGACTGAAATATGGCAGGTTTGTTCTCAGACCACCAGCAAATTTCTTTGAACTCTTTGAGACAGTGTTTTAGTTGTTTTCAAGAATCAAAACAGTGGAAAAAATCCATTATATATTATAATTGCAATTTAAAAAAAAAAAAACCTCTCTCCTCTCCCTACCCCCAGCAAGTTAGTGGTAGAAAATTGAAGTTTGGCAGAGGAATAGGAGCTGATTCTCCTTCCCCTGAGGTGGATGCCCAAACTCCCATTGAATGCAATGATGCAGCAGCAGGACCCAAGTTGCAGATGTGCCTTTTGGTGGTCTGTTGGAAATCAGTTATGATTTATCAACATTTTAAGGATTTAAACATGTGCATGCGCAGTGGCGTTTCCAGTGCAACCTCCTGACAGTCTAGCATTGTTCTGTTGGTTCTGAGCAGGGGGCACACTTAGGAAAGTTCGTGGGTAGTGCTATTTTAGCAATTGCACATTATCTACTGATTTCAATGGGTTTGAGGATCAAGGTATCACTCAGTGCAAGAGAGAATGGTAGACATGAAGCATGTAGGACAACATGTGGAGGAGCTGCACTTAACATAATTCTATTCCCTGATATTTATACTTTACCATATTTAGAGATGTATGTGTCAAGATAAAACACTGAAACAATACACTCAGTATCAACGTCCTGGAGGAACTGCAGGGTTACATACATATTCTACTTACAAGTGACAAAGCTGTGCAATTAGAAATTTCTCTAGTAAATTTGATTTAGATGGGACAGATTTACTGTAGCATATTTAAATATAAAATTTGTATCTCCTTTAAAAAGGGTAAAATCTATACTGTATAATACAGGCTTAAATTTCACAAGTTTTGAGCCCAATTTGCATGCAAAATTATTGGTGGAAACGTTTCCTCCCTGCCTAATTCTCCTCCATGAAATGTGAACATCAGAGACCAACTGGAACCACTTAAAGGCCGATATGGCCAACTACTTCCTCACTCTCTCTCTTTATTTTTAAAAACAAGTAAATTAGAAGTCAAAGAATTATGTTAATGCCATGTTAGACTGCACATTGAAAACCACAAAAATCAAGAAATCTAAAAGTTCACGTGAACATGCTGCAAACATAGCATGTACTGCCCTTTTTCTTGCTTAAAAGGTACAGGATAATGTATCATTGCTTATGTCATGCAATAAGTACCATAAAATAGATAGGAAGTCCACCACAGTCAAGTTAATAGTGCTCTGGAAAAGTCTTTGCATTTCTTTCCTTTTTGTGACTTAACTGTGCAAAGTTTATAATAGATTTGGCATGTAATATTTGTTTCAATTACAATGATTTTCCATTAAATTGCAAATTAGCTCTGTTGGAGACAGTTAAAAGAAGAGAGTTTTAGATTGGGGTAGCATCTATGGATTATTGGGTCTAATTTAGAGGGCTCTAATTTCCCTTGGGGATGGTGCACTGACTTCATTCCTTTAAGTTTCCATGTAATATGGCTAAGTGTGTCCCTAGGTATTTTCATTGGGTCACACTGCATTCACTATGAGGCCTAGCCATTGTCCCCCTTCCATGGTTTGAGCACACAGAAAGGGTTTTCTAACCTGGCCAGGCCTGGCTGAGGTTCAGGATTTATGGGTTCGTAGCCTAAGCTCAAAATTTGACCTTTGTGCTTTATTACAGGCTATATTTTCTCCTATCATTCACTTTTTCTCCCCATGAGAACAGCTCCATGAGGTGATCTGAATATCATCTGTGGAATAACCTATGGGGTTAAGTTGCCTCCTTCAAAGGTGGTGCATGGCGACCAAGACTCCCTGGAGTTGGCTGATCAGACAGCAAGTATGAAAAATCAGGACAGAGGTGGGGGGTAATAGGCTTCTATATAAGACACAGCCCCAAATATCAGCAAAGAGTCCGGTGGCACCTTATAGACTAACAGACGTATTGGAGCATGAACCTTCGTGGATGAATACCCACTTCGTCGGATGCAACATCCTATGAAGTGGGTATTCACCCAAGAAAGCTCATGCTCCAATACATCTGTTAGTCTATAAGGTGCCACAGGACTCTCTGCTGCTTTTACAGATCCAGACTAACACAGTTATCCCTCTGATATTTAGCCCCAAATATTGTGACTGTCCCTATAGAATTGGGACATCTGGTCACCCTACGCTGGAGCCACAGTACCTGGGTTGTAAATGACTCTGGAAGCTCAGCTGCTGTTTCACAGAGTTGTTGCAGGAGCATACCCCACTCTTGGTCCTTCCTATATCCTTTGGAGTGGACATTATTACTGAACATGCTAACCTGGATCAGGCTGGGCAGGGCAGCCAAGGAATATGGCAATCAGATGACTCCAGTAACTGCCAATGGAGCCTCTGGTAGATGCTAAAACTGTCTTTCATCAGTTGTTCTAACTGAGAAAGGGAGGTGGTAGAAACACTGACCATTTCCTCCCTGGACATAGTGGGCAAATCTAGGTCAATTACCCCTAAGAAAATGCTTCCAGAAAATAAGCTCTATTCAATTATTTAGCAACATCCCAGAAGTAATCCCCAGACATTTTTCAAATGATTTCCCCTGGAGTGGGATACAGGGGCAGGCAGCAGCAAGAAGAGTAATCTTGTGAATACTGCAATGGATAAAATCCGATTTCACCGCAAGAAATATTGAATGCCGTAAATCCAAATACAGTAGTTTAAATATCAGAGGTTCCTACTTTATTCTCTGTCTCGCTATACATTTGTTCACCCCAAATAAGGAATTTTACATACTGTTGCAAATTATGCCTGTAGGCCACGCACCATTCGTTTCCAGGCTGAGGCACAAAAACCAAAGATTTAGAGAGTGTCCAAACAAAGTTTTATTGCACAAGGTTCAAACAACATTCAAATGTGATGTCCGCCTGCTAGTCAGGGAGAGACCCAGGCTGCAGATTACATAGAAGTTATATATCTTTTAGGAGTACATGCTACCCTCTTTGATCAGAAGCCTTAGCCAATAAACAAGCCATTTTCTTATCTTTAGCCTATTACAGCTAATCATTGTCCTCATGCTAGCTAGTGCACAGTCCAGCTGTTACCCTGCATACTAAAATTTTTCCTTAATTATGCTGTTGCAGCTGTTTTCCTATCCTCTTTCCTGTTTCTGGCTTTATCTTTCTTTAATGCTGCACTTGGGAGCCTTGTACGTGATGTACTCACTTTTAGTTAATGAGGGATACAAAATAGGGGAACTTACAAAATGGAGTCTCTCATGTTAATTACCCTTAACAGTACTAAGTTGCAAAATCAATACGAGACTTACTGTAGAATGTAGAGTATCAGAGGGGTAGCCGAGTTAGTCTGGATCTGTAAAAGCAGCAGAGAATCCTGTGGCACCTTATAGACTAACAGACATTTTGGAGCATGAGCTTTCGTGGGTGAATACCCACTTCGTTGGATGCAGGATTCTCTGCTGCTTTTGTAGAATGTAGAGTAACCCACCCCCCACACAGACATTTTAACCTAAAACAATGTGTGTGCGCGCCTTTCGGGAATAATCTGCTGGATTTTGAAGCCTCCTTAAAACTCACTGATTGAAAGGAAGAGTGGAATAGCATTGTACTTTTGTTACTAGACTGAATGTCAAAAAAGACTGTAGCCTGGCATTCATCCACTCAGACTTTCAAAGCGTATTTCAGAGACTGACAAGCATTGAACCCGGAATGCCCAGTGGACTAGGGACATTGGTTTGTGAATGGTGGGAGACTGGATTCTTCTATATAACCTGTGGGGTGGGGACGTTTATTATTAAAGCGCCCAGGTCTGAACTTTTAGAACTCAACAAGCAAGTTACAGGGGATACCCCTTCAAACTTGCTAATTGCCTTAGATAACAAAACAGCATTCCCTGGGTATCTGAACTATTCCCAAAGTATTCCCTGAGACAAGGTGGATGAGACGATATCTTTTATTGGACCAACTTCTGTTGGTGAGAGACACAAGCTTTTGATACACACAGGCATGTGTGGTCACAGGGGGGTTTATTTCTGTATTGTCTCAGGGTATCTGGGTGGCCCATTCCATGATGAGATCTACTGGTGGATTGTCCCTGTTTGAGAAGGCAGTTGAGTCTGCGTTAAGGTGTACATCCTGGACTTTCTCTTCACAACATATTCTGTGCTATCTGCATGCCTGGCTGTAGATAACAGATTTCTTGCTGTGTTTGGGGTGGTTACTGGACCTATGAAGGTAGATATGATGATCTGTGGGTTTCTTGTATATGGTATATTTATATATTTGTAGGGTTTCATTGTTGAAGCCGATTGTGATGTCCTAGAACTTGATGCTAGTGTAGGAGTTCTCCGGAGAGTTTTTAATGGATGGGTAGTGGCTGCTGAAGTTGTGGTGAAAATCTATGAGGGAGTTTAAACTTTCTGTCCAGTAGATGAAAATAACATCCTTGTATCTCAGGTATGTCATTGGCTTCATGGTGCATTTGTCCAGAAATTCTTTAAGATGGCTCAAGAAGAGGTTAGCATATTGGGGAGCCATCCTAGTACCTATGGTTGTTCCCATGGGTTGGACAAAGTGTTTGTTGTTGACTGTAAAATTGTCACCCCACAACAGACCCCTTATGGAGTATCATCAAACAACTACAACCCATACGCTTTAGGGACCTCATCTTGAACCCCCACTTCTGGCCTTCAAACAACCTCCCTACCTCGAAGCTCATCATCCAAAGCAAACTCCCCATAGACCAAGACACGTCAACTCAAAGTGACACCAGACCCTGCTAGGACAACAGAGACAAATCCTACAGCTATCTCCCCACCGGTACAATGATCAATAGTACCCACAACACACCTTGTCTTGGGAAACACTGCCTCACCCACGTGAAAAAAACTGCCTCTTGCAAATCCTGGAAAAAACTTGGGAAGTTTTCCTGGAGGCCCTTCGACTTTTCCACCTCTACCTCAGGAAAGCCGAGAAAGAAAAACAAACAAAAGGAAACCCCAGCTGTTGCCGCCAGCTAATTGAAAAACATATGCACAGGCCTTCCAATCACGTCCTTAAAAATGGTAAATTTTATTAAAAACAAAAAGAAAGAAAATACATCTGGAACTTAGGCTTTTGTTAGATTTTAAAGGAGCAATTCCAAAAATTAAGCACCCGAAATAGCTGTCTTAGGGCTTCAGCTTAAAGGTTACAAGCAAATAAAAGCATCTGGGGTTAGCACAGAGAAGTCCATAAGCCTTACAAAAAATAAAAGAAATAAACCTAATCACATAACATTCCCTGTCCCAATGAATCCTTCTAGGCATGCACGATGAATTTTCATACCTGGTCCAAACTTTACACAGAATTCCAGCTTCTCCCATCTCTTCAGCCCAGAGAGAAGAACAGAGACACAAAGGGAAAGATTTTTTTCCCCATTTTAAAGAGTTCTAGCCTTCCGACTAGTTCTTTTGGTCAGGTGCCCACTTTTTCTTCACCTGGGGGCCTTTTTAACCCTTTACAGGTAAAGCAAGTAGCCACCAAAAGGGATTTTATAGCTAACTGGCTGGCTAGGTGTCCATAAAAGGGAGCTCCCCCTTCATTTATTACAGGTGTAAACAGGCTACTCCGCCTTGAATGGTCCCTAGCTACTTATGCTAAATGATCTGTTCCACCTTGCATTTTGCTGTGATGCTGGGTGTACCTTTTCCACACCTGAAGAAGAGCTCTGTGTGGCTCGAAAACTCTCTCACTAACCAAAGTTGTTCCAATAAAAGATATTACCTCGCCCACCTTGTCTCTAATATCCTGGGACCAACAAAGCTACAACTACACTGCATAAAGTATTCCCTGTAATTCTAGATGCTACTAGAAAAGTTGAGCTAATCCTCTCTCTTTAGCTCAGATAAAACTCACAAGTTCGTACCTTGAACAGTGCCTTTGTGTTTTTTCAGGGAACAGTTTACTGGCTCCAATTCCCAGTCTCCAAGGATACTCACAAGTTTCACAAAAAACCACAGCTAATCAATCACCCCAAGAGTGCTGACCAGATGTTCCATATTACTAGCAAATGATCACTTGGTATCACCACTAAATTGTAGTCAATCAGCAGCCAACACCCTTTCTCTGGTATGGAGAAGAGTACAACATGTATGGTCAGGAAAAGGGGAGCTAAGTAGGGGAAGAACGGAGCAGGGTTAACTGTGTTGTGAACTTCTGCTAATTAAACCCTCTATTAGCCTGCTCTTAATCAAAGCAAATGGCACATGGCATGATTTGCAGACAGGTACAGCTGTGCGTATCAGCCATGTAGGTGTTTAATTTTATATTTAGCAAGTGTGCTAAGCAGCAGTCAATTTTTTTTGGTAGGGGATTCAAAAAGACACGTATGTCACAGAGTGAAATTAGTTTGCCATTATTAAGTTACTCAATCAACCTCACTATCTCCACGGTCAATTTCAGCCTCTAGGGTCTGAATTAGAGAGGCAGATGTACACACTAGGAAGCTTTTCAAAAGTAATTTTAATTTTTCATAAAAGGGGAAGGCTGAATGCTAGCTCTACGAAGCAGCACGTTTCTGTCTACTGTGATGCCACCAGAAGCACTGAACGCAGGACACGATCAGAACATGATGGGTACTAGGCAAGTCAGAGGGAGATGAAAATTAGAGACACTGTAGGTATCACTCAAACTATAAAGCCACAATCTCCATAGTGTAAAAGACTTATTAAAAACAGCATGAAGGAGATGGCCTACAAGAGGATGTGTGAACAGAGAAAATAAATCCAGATCCAGGCACAGAATGAAACTTACAAAGACAACTGGGATGGTCAAAAACCAGCTAAAATATCTGTAAAGCTAATAGTAAAAGAGTCCAAGCAGAATCTAAGTATGGATGGCCTAATCTGGCCCTCCTCGTGCACCAAAAAGTCCCCCTAAACTCAATGGGTGTTTTAGGTGTACAGAAAAGCAGAATTAAGGCCCAATTAATGAAAAATGGGAAAGCAGAAAAATATTACAGCTGTTAAAGAAAATTGCCACACTGTTTTCTGTTGGGGTAAGTGAGAGATAGGTAAAAGGACAGCAGGCAGTAGAAGCAGGAACACAATGTGAAAAAAAATTATTTTCAGTGAAAAAATGGAAACATCCTTTCTGACAGGCAAGTAATATGCCCAGAATTAAACCAGGTAGAACTGGTCAGTATCTTCTTACGTGTCAAAGAAATAAATACACACAGCACATCCAGGTTCAGATGTGTGGTGGTTTCTGCACAGCTGGATGCTTTTTCTTGTTAAATAAGATTCATAGTTAGCACTAGCACACTGCTGTTCTTTGGATGGATGGATGGATGGTAGGTACTCTGGTAGCACTGAATAAGGCACCACCAGTAGTGTTATCAGAAAACCCCTCTAATGCAGTTTCTCTTGATAAAGTGGATGAATCTATAAAGTGCTTGACAAAGGATCCAGTGCTATAGAAGTGGCTACAATTAGTTTCCCCCATTATGGCTTAACTTTCTTTCATTCCAGGAAGGAAACGTAAGTTTTTTGCCACTGCAGATAGCCACATTTATAACAAACAAGAATACAAAAATGTCTAGCCAATGATTTGTATTAGTGAAATTATGTTCTTCATCTACATTGTTCACATTTACCAACAGTTAGCACAGCCTGGGATTTGATGCACCACAATATTTCTCTTTATCCACAATAGGAAATATCTGTGATGTCTTAAATACGATGGTGTGGTAATCATTGACAGGAGCTGATTTTTTTAAGGGTGACCCCTGTACAATGTTTCCTAGTTTACTTGGCCTTCACTGCAAAATTTCATCCAAAAACCTGCTGATCTGCATTTCTTTCACAGGATAAAATGAATTCATCATGACACTTTTTCTCCAACTACATAGTATCAACAATCTTTTATGCTGTTTAATGTTATACCTGTCATTCTTAGTAGCTGAAGTTGACAAGAATATAGAGAATTGTTTATACTTAATTTCATCAATCCATCAGATAGTAAAGGATGATTTTAACCACTCACAAAATGATTATAGAATAAAAGATTATTCTACTGGCAAGTGATGAACTGGATAAGGTAGTACTCGGTCTTTTTTTTATTTTTGGCTTAAGATTTGATAGCATTTAAAATTTAGATACTTTGGAAACAACTATTATTTCCAGTTATAATTGTCTCACTGTTTATGATGAAGACAGCATTTCACAGGAACCTTAATAGACATGTTGTAGAATTTCCAACTATTGTATAATTAGTAGCATTATTTGTATGAGTTTTCCCCAAACAGCAAGTGGGGGACCCATGGAATTGCTCTACTTTACCCTATTCTGATATCTCCAAGAATTTGGCAATGACTTTCTGCTGCTGTGGAACTGACATGTCTGAGGTTGCATAAAGACGAAAGAATGGTCCTGATCCTGCAAACACTTATGCATGGGACAAAACTTTAGGCACCTGAGTAGCTCCTCAATGGGACTATTCAAGTGCACAAAGTTACCCCTTTTCATACATGTGTGCAGGATTGGAAACTAGGTCCCCTGTACACAGCTACCTTTCAAGTCTCTGTTTCCTATCACAATGCATTTTATGACTCAATTTTGATTCATAAGGGGGGATTTGATAGCAACCTTCAACTACTTGAAGGGATGCTCCAAGGAGGAGGGAGCTAGGCTGTTCTCAGTGGTGAGGGAGGACAGAACAAGGAGCAATGGTTTGAAGTTGCAGTTGCGGAAGTCAAGGCTGGATATTAGAAAAAACTTTCTGACTAGGAGAGTGGTGAAGTATTGGAATGGGTTACCTAGGGAGGTGGTAGAATCTCCATCTTTAGAGCTATTTAAAGTCTGGCTAGACCGCACCCTGGCTGGGATTATTTAGGGAAAATGGTCCTGCCTTTAGCAGGGGGTTGGACTAGATGACCTCATGAGGTCCCTTCCAACCTTTTGATTCTATGATTCTATGATGCAAGAAGTTGCACAGTTTGCAAAAATTGGAGATAACACAAAGGGTAACCCTGACTGATAGGGCGAATAAGTGCCGACCTGTCTTTTAGCCACTGGACACTCTCTATTAAGATATGGTCCGCACTATGAAAAAGTGAGAAGCTCTGTTGTAGAGCTTAATGCAGGAGCATGCTATAGCACAATAGGCCAGTTCAACAAATACACTGGAGATGTCAATTTGACTTTTCACATCAAGACTGCGGATTCAAGAGTAATATTAGTGTTACATGATAAACTATATGAGAGTGTATTTTCACAAATAAGTCTACTGATGGGTGAAAGTAACACAGACAACTTACCAGTACAGGGACCTGGCTCCAGGCTCCTGGAAGAGATGGGGCTTTGGGCAGAAGGGATGGGGCTGGGGGTCAGCCTTCCTCAAGCAAGCCCATCTGCGCTATGCCACTCAGGCCTCCGGCTGCAATTTAAAAGGGCCCGGGCCTCTGATTGCTGCCGCAAGAGTGGCAGCAGCAGTGGCCAAGAGTCCAGGGTCCTTTTAAATCACCGGGCCCTGGGGCAGCTTCCCATTTTACCCCCACTGTCGGTGACCCTGCTGGTAGGGTGCCTTCTAGCAGGGCTGCTGACGGGGTATAGGCAAGAGCGGCTGTGATGTTAAAGCGCTGCTGTGGCTGCGTACAGGCCAGTACTGATGGCCACTTCTTATCGGTATGCTGTACCAGTCCACTTTCACCCTTTTCTACTGAAGCTATTCCTGATGAAATTCATATGAGATTTTATGACTTTATTAAATAATCAGAAAGATGAGGGATAAACATGGTCCCATGATGCACCACAGCAGTTCAGGTGGAGTGGGGAGAGCCTGTTGCATCATGGGAGAAGTAGTCTGGCCCAGGAAGCCTAGACCACAGAGAATGAGAACTCGAAGCAACCAGACATCATCATCATCATCTTGCAAGATATGGTGGTAGCTCAGAATGATGCAGGTTAACGTCGAATTGACCCAAAATAAAATGTTTTGATTTGGTTCAACAAAATTGAAATGTTTACTTTTGAGCTGATCCAACCCAAATGAAATATTACATTTTGATTTTCCAGATATAAAATTGAAAGATTGACTAAAGTTCTATGGAAACTACATTTTTCATCAAAAAGCTGCTTCAATGGAAAATTTCTGAGTGGCTTTAGTGTTAATTTTGGGTTTCATATGCAACAGTTGGCAAGGATGGGAAAAATCTAAATAATGGCAAAGCTCACTTGCCAGCCTAATTCCAAGATGACATTCAACACAACATGGGACAGATGCTTTTTGTATAGTATAAATAGAAAGAAATTTTTTTCCTAAGACCAAATTTGTTGATTGTATTTAGACTGACTTTTCTTTACTCAAAGACTTCAGTATAAAGCATTAAAGTGCAAGAGATTGTTTTACTCAAAAGGCACACATAACATGGAAGACAAAGGACATTGTTGCCAGCAGTTTATATTACATTCATCACACGTTCATTAAAAACCCACAGACGTTGTTTAGTCAGCACTTTTATTTCAAAACGCTTTCCTCTTCTATTTCTGGAGACATAAGATTTCTTTAAATATTTAAAGGCTCCCTTTTTAGAAATAACTGAATTGGCTTCTTGTATAGCTGATGCAAAGAAAATGGATGAAACACTAGTTATACCACAGAGAATTAGAAATACTAGCAGAATAGATATTCGGGTCAAAATAAACATAAGATTGAAGTCTACAAAATGATTGTAGGAAATGTCAAAATTTATATTTATTACATTAATTCAAAGACTTTTTTCAGCAGTAGAAATGATTTGTTCAGGCTGTTGTGTAGCTTCACTTTACATTTAATATGAATTATACCGATAAACAACATTGGGCTAAACTGGATCTGGATTTCAGATTTTTTTTTTGTATTAAGTATTCATTTCAAGGAATTTATTATAATTCACTATGGTTATTTCTGATTTTCCTCTTGTGTATATGTTCAAGAAAATAGTACCCTGAGGCTTGAATGTTTACCAAATAAATACTAGTTACCTTAATCTTTGTTCAAGACACATAAGAAAGACTGCCTTACTAGGGCATTCTAGCATTCTTTTCTCTGCAAGACTATATAAGGCAAGTCAAGGAACCAAAATTACCAGCTGACTCAAAAAGCCTCCTTGTTTCTACACCAACAGTTGGACACAATAATACATACAGTATGCCGGGATATTCCTTTTGATCTTTGGAGGAGTGATTATGGTGTGTTGATTAGGTGCCTGAATTGTCACAGATTTGAGGTGTAGCAGATGGAAAGTAGAGGAAATACTATGGAAATTCTGCAGAGTGAATGAGAAGGAACTTTATGGGCAGAGAGGCAAAACCATGTTCTGAAGTGTCCCTAGCCTCTGTTTGCCAGAAGCTGGGAATGAGCGACAGAGGATGGATCACTTGATGATTACCTGTTCTGTTCATTCCCTCTGAAGCACCTGGCATTGGCCACTGTCGGATACGGGGCTACAGGTCTGACCCAGTATGGTTGTTCTTCTGAATTGACTAAAATTTAACTACTATATTGACATAAGGAAGAATGATAGTGATTTCAGATTTCTTACACACTCATACTTGGTGGCTACATTGGCTTTGACTACAAAAAATTCTTGTTGGGTCTTTAAAGGTACGATTGGGCAAACAGATATGGGGCCAAAGCTGACAAGATTTGCTCAGTAGGAGCTGAGGGTTGAGTAACACCATATAGGATAGGGCCGAGATCGTGCACAAAAAAGTATGTGTTTCTTTAAATGGAGCGGAAGGGAAATAAAAGCAGGTCATATAACAGCAGCAGCACTCCATATAAAGTGTCATATTTTAAATGTGAACAGCTCAGCCTTTTTGGCACATTTTTAGCTTGCAATATTAAAAATTACATGCGTCTGATCAGATGTATACTGGAGTAGTGGTAGTAGTCAAATGCTAAACAGCAAGCTGGGTAAGCTTGGAAAAGAACAGATCCTACAACCACAAAGGTAGTTTTTTCCACTGCTTTCTTGTGGCTATACAGAATCAGAATTGGAGTTGTATGGCAGGAAAGGGGCACTGATTGGAGAAAAGCATAATAATGCCACCTTCCTTTGGCTTCCCCCAAAGAACTGAAAATATCTACTTTGACAGGGTGGCCCATATGTCCGCAGGAAATGTAAATGCAGTAATGTTATTGTTAATTCAGTTGGGATTAAATTTCTAAAGTGGACTTCACTTTATCTATGCTCTGAGTTAGTCCCCTAGTTCCATATGTGAAATTTAAAAAGATTTTTTTTTTTAAATGTTGAATTCTTCCTTTCATCATTAAGGGTATGTCTACACTATGAAATTGGGTCGATTTTACACAGTCGATTGCGTATGTCCCTACTAAGCTCATTAAGTCCATGGAGTGCGTCCTCACTACTGTGGCTAGCATCGATTTACAGAGGGGTGCACTGTAGGTGCTATCCCACATTTCCCGCAGTCTCCGCCGCCCATTGGAATTCTGGGTTAAGCTCCCAATGCCTGATGGGGGCAAAAACACTGTCGTGAGTGGTTTTGGGTACATGTCATCAGTCGCCTCTCCCTATGTGACAGCAACGTCAGATAATTGTTTCGCACCTTTTTCCCGTGCAGATGCCATGCCATGGAAATCATGGAGCCTGCTCAGCTCAGCTCACCGTCACCACTGCTGTTGGTCCTATGTGCTTCTGTCAGCAGACGGTTCAGTAGGACTGCTAACCGTCTTCATCCACTGCTTCTGCTGCAACTCTGGTCTTCTGCTCTTGTAAATGAGCTCAGTCTCAATAGCAAATTTCTCCAAGTTGTCAGAAATCTGCACAGTGCTAACAGTCATCACACACCGCTTCCTGTGCAGCTCTGCTCTCCTGCAGACGGCACACCACGGCAAGCATGGAGCCCGCTCAGCTCACCATTACTACTGCTGTTGTGAGCATTGTAAACACCTTGTGCATTATGCTTGAGTATATGTAGAACCAGGCTAAGAGACAGCAGCATGAGGACGATTGTGAGGAGGATATGGACACAGACCTTCCTGAAAGCACAGGCTGTGGCAATTGGGACATCATGGTGACACTGGGGCTGGTTGATACAGTGGAACGCCAATTCTGGGCCAGGCAAACAAGCACAGACTGGTGGGACCGCATAGTGTTGCGGGTATGGGATGATCCATAGTGGCTGCAAAATTTTTGCATGCGTAAGGCCATTCTTCTGGAACACTGAGTTGCTTTCCCCCACCCTGAAGTGCAGGAATATCAACATGAGAGCTGCCTGACAGTTGAGAAGCGAGTGGCGATAGCTCTGTGGAAGCTTGCTATGCCTGACTGCTACCGGTCAGTCGGGAATCAATTTGGAGTGGGCAAGTCTATTGTGGGGGCTGCTGTGATCCAAGTAGCTAATGCAATCACTGACATTCTGTTATCAAGGGTGGTGACTCTGGGAAATGTGCAGGTCATAGTCGATGGCTTTGCTGCAGTGGGGTTCCTTAACTGTGGAGGAGTAATAGATGGAATGCATATTCCCATTTTGGCACTGGACCACCTTGCCAATCAATACATAAACTGCAAGGGGTACTTCTCAATGGTGCTGCAAGCACTGATGGATCACAAAGGGATGTTTCACCGACATCAACGTGGGATGGCTGGGAAAGATGCAGGACACTCGCACCTTTAGGAACTCCAGGCTGTTCAAGCAGCTGCAAGAAGAGACTTACTTCCTAGACCAGAAAATTACCATTGGGGACGTTGAAATGCCAATAATTCTCCTTGGGGACCCAGCCTACCCCTTGCTCCCATGGCTCACGAAGCCTTACACAGGCAGCCTGGACAGTAGTAAGCAGCAGTTCAACAATAGGCTGAGCAAGTGCAGAACGGTGGTAGAATGTGCCTTTGGATGTTAGAAAGCTCACTCGTGCTGTTTGCTGACTAGGTCAGACCTTAGCGCAACTAACATTCCCATTGTTATTACTGCTTGCTGTGTGCTCCATAATATCTGTGAGAGTTAGGGGGAGACGTTTATGGCAGAGTGGGAGGTTGAGGCAAATCGTCTCATGCTCAGTGACCGGCCAGACACCAGGGTGATTAGAAAAGCACAGCTAGGCGTGCTGCACATCAGAGAGGCTTTGAAAACCAGTTTCATGACTGGCCAGGCTTTCAGTGTGTCAATTGTGTGTGTTTCTCCTTGATGCAAACCACACCCCCTTTGTTGATTTTAATTCCCAAGCCAAACACCCTCCGACTTCAAAATAAAGTAGCTATGCATTCTTTCTTTAATAATTAAAAATAAATAGATATTAGACAAGGTAGCCCGGGTGGGACTGGGGAGGAGGGAAGGACAAGGCCACATTGTTATTGTAGCCACACTACAAATCAAGCTGTTTGAATGACAGCCTTCTGTTGCTTGGGCCATCCTCGGGAGTGGAGTAGCTGGGTGCCCAGAGCCTCCCTCCCGCATTCTTGGGTGTCTGGGTGAGGCGGCTATGGAACATGGGGAGGCGGTTATACAGTGGATGCAGTGGGGGTCTGTACTCTTGTTGGTTTTCCTGCAGATCCAAAACATGCTTCATCATGTCCGTTTGCTCCTCCATTAGCCTCAGCATCGTGTCCTGCCTCTGCTCGTCACGCTCACTCCATTCTTTCCTGGCCTCTGCCACTGAATGCCTCCATGCATTGAGCTGTGCCTTATCAGTGTGGGAAGATTGCAGCAGCTAGTAAAAAATGTCACCGCAAGAGCATTTTCTTCACCTTCTAATCTGTGATAACTGCAGAGACGGAGTTGACAGGGGGAGCATAAAAACATTTGCACCTGGGGGAAATAAAAAGGGAGAGTAAAGTTGGGTTGGCTTCTTATGCCTTCATAACATGTGGGAATGTTTTCAAACTGTCACGCCCCCCTTTCCCAGAGCAAGCAATGGGTTGGGTTTCACATTTAAAAGGAGGGGCTTCAGCATTCAGGTAGAAGTGCAGCGCATACCTATCCCCACCCCACCACGTGGCTATTCTCTGGGATGATCCTTTTCCTCCTCCACCTGCTGCATGGCTATTCTCTGGGATGATCCCTTCTCCCCTCCTCCAGCTGCATGGCTATTCTCTGGGATGAATCCCTTTTAGCCAAGTGCAAACAGCTCAGCATGAATGGGGTCCTTTTACTGTTCCCTTACAAAAATTCCCCTATTTCAATTCAGTGACCATGAGCACTATTGCTTTTAAACCCAGTACTGTTACAAATGTGCACTCACCAGAGGTGCCTTCTCCAGCTTCAGGGTAGGGGATCCCGCCTTGGGAAGGTATTGGCTCCAGGGTGATGAAAAAAGTTCTTGGTTGCCAGGGAGAACTGATTCATCACTTGCCTGCTGTGCATCCTCCTTCTCCATGTTCCATGAGACTCCCCACTTGCAAGTGTCCACAGACCATGGTGGGATAGTGTAGGGTCCCTCCATAGAATGGCATGCAGCTTTTCATAGAAGTGGCATGTGTGGTGCTCTGACCCAGAGTGACTGTTTGCCTCCTTGTCTTTTGGTAGGCTTGCCTGAGCTCCTTAACTTTCACACAGCACTGATGTGTGTCCCTGGGGTAGCTTCTGTCCAACATGCCCTGTGAGATTTTGGCAAATATATTTGCATTTCTTCTTTTGGATTAGAGTTCTGCCTGCACAGATTCTTCCCCCCATACAGCAATCAGATCCAGTGTCTCCCTTTCGGTCCATGAAAGAGCTCCTTTGAGATTCTGGGACTGCACGGTCACCTGTGCTGCTGACTGCTGCTGAGCTCGTCATGCTGACCAAACAGGAAATGAAATTCAAAAGTTCCCAGGGCTTTTCCTTTGTACCTGGCTAGTGGATCAGAGTTCAAAGTGCTGTCTACAGCGGTCACAATGGAGCACTCTGGGATAGCTCCTGGAGGCCAATACTATCGATTTGCATCCACACTACACCAAATTCAATCCAGCAAGGCTGATTTTTAGCACTACTCCCCTCGCTGGGGAGGAGTACAGAAGTCGATTTTAAGAGCCCTTTATGTCAACAGAATGAGGTTGATTGTGTGGACGCATTCATTATAAAATTGACCTAACGTGGCTAAATTTGGCCTAACCCCATAGTGTAGACCAGGCCTAACTCTTCCTGGATGGAAATCTATCTGGAAGCAGATGCAGGGAATTTTCTTCAAAATTCTTGTGCAGGCATGCAAGGTTTGGCAAATTGTACATCTCCTCTGATAGGCAGGGACTCCATTGGTAGCCCAATACCTGCCCTAATAGCAGGTCTCCAAATAGCCCATACTTACAGAAGTGCCCAAAAAGTTTTAGCCTGCATGGCTCTTCTCTACTCTAAATTCCAAGTGATAGTTCAGAAATCAGTATGTGCAGCTATACATTTAGCAGTGCAGGATGGGATCTACCATATTGTGATAAGAGGTAGTGTTTTGTTGGCATGAAACAATTTTAGTTTATAGCTTTCTCCAAGGGGTCCATCAGGAAGCTCCTTGAGATTATAGCAAGCCAGTAAACAAGACATAAATAGAGTTATAGTCAGTTTGTTCTTTGTGTAAAGTGGATCCATGCTGACAATGGTCCTTGCATTTTAGGTCCAATGTAGGGGAAGAAGGAAAACTAAAAGAATAGCAAAGTATAATACAAAAGATTGTCTCATGGAAAAAGATACTATGATTATGGGTGCAATAGAAGTATCTAAGATAGATAATTATTTTACACTCAAATTTAATTACTTGGGTGCTCCTTTCATGAATAGGTTTAAGCTAAATTTTCCAGAAGTGCTTATACATTGTCAACTGGATTTAGGCACTTCTGGAAAGTTTAGCCTTATGGCTTTCCATCATTTGGTTTTTGTTATGAACAGAATGCCTGAATTTAACACTACATAATACTCAGTTGATGTGAATCAAACAATGACATGATCAGTAAAGAATCAGGGAAAAGATTCTGAGAAGACGTTCACTATGTAACCAGTGCAAAGTTAAAACGTTCAGCCTAAGTGTTTCAGAGCAAATGCTTTTAAAACTACTTCTTCTTAGCTAACTGTTAGACTCAAAAGAAAGCAATCTTTTTGAGATTCTGTGAGAAAAAAATACATCTGCCTACTAGACAGCTCCAGCTAAATTATAAAATGTTTGGAGAGTTTAGAATTCAATGTTTTTGGTTAGTGCTCTGTGTCTTGTTTTATGTGCAATGGTTGTGATGTATTCCAGCTTCATTTTGGTCCAAGAGTTAGTTCTGCATAGGACCACATACAGTGCATGTCTCCTCTATAGCAGGCTGTATCTGAACACAAAATGGCAGCTGACTATGCAAAAGGTCTTTTCTTTCTGCTTATAAGTGTGCTGCAGGTACGCACAAAAAAAAATCTCCAATTCATAATAGATACAAATTACATATACTACAATAACATTTTGCCCTTTGTTATGCAAAACCTAAAGATGATTTTAAAAGAACCATTTGTGTCTAATGGATTATTGGTAATGCTAATTTCATAAATCCTAATCCTGCCACACTTGTGTGTGCGTGTGCACACGGGCATGTGTGTATTAAATAGACTTTCAGATACTTTTCAAGAATCAAAGCATTAGTAACTTCATTAAAAGGAAAGGATGGAACGTATTGCTATCATTGGGCATAGTACAAGAAAGATCATTTGCAGAATAGACATTATAGCCATAACACTAATCAATTAAGACTTTCCCCGGTGGTTTAATAATTTAATTGGACCTGTCAAATGAGATTCAGAATTTTTTATATTCATTGAATCACAAGAGAACAACAATCTTCTGAAATCTATAGGATACAGGAGTAGGCTGGTAGCACTCATAAAATTATTTGTAAGGTTGCTGACAAGCAATATTCCAATCAAGTCAAATAAATTACTGTCAAAATTGAAATTTAACCACGTCAGTGAAAACAGAATTTTACTTATTTCCATAGAAAAGATACATTGTAGAAACGGAAAGGACACACTCCTTGGACTTATTAAAATAAATATAACAATATAATTAAAATGGATGCTAAATTGTAATAATTCCCTAGAAACACTGAACAGATGAGCACAGGGAAATGGCACCATATCAAAGCACTCAAGAAGGAAATGAAAATAAATACTCCCTTTAGTAAATGTTGCATCTCTACATAAGCAGTGCGATGTCAGCGCAGTCTAATAGTGTAGCTGTTGTAATTAAACAACACAATACAGGTTTATTATATAACCAGATGGAAGGCTGTAGGCAGGCTGGAACAGCACTAAAGGAAGATTCAATTAAGTTTGCAGAAGATCTAATTATGCAATGCTAAAACCAAAAGCATAGAAACTGGATCAGCTCAGTTTTAAAACTTCTTTCCAATTGTTGAAAAGTTTAATTCTACACCCACATTTCACAGATTATTTTGTGTCTTTTTTAAAAAGGATAAAAGGGACATGAAAAAATGGAGCAATACCTTTGGTTTTACTGGTCTGAAAAATACTGTATATTTGATATTGCAAATGATTACAGAGAGATATGTTGCAACAGAATAAACTCCAACTAGACTAGACACAGGCTTTCATATTTCATCTCTCAAGAGACAGAATATTCATTGGACCTGAACAAATTAAGGTGCAATTAAACCAAATGAACATTTTATTGTTAAAATGCAGACTCTTAAGCACATTGCAGATTGATAAGCATGTCCCCCAAGTCACTAATATCTGATTAATTGCGCTGATATTTAGGCCTAGTGTTGACACTTCGAGTGTTCCAGCCTTTTGATACTTTTTCTAATTGTTAAACCAAAATTAATCACTTAATTGCCTTCTCCAATATCTCTCCACTCCCTTCCTATTGCCTATCAGCTCCTGGGTGACCTCTCCACTCCAAATGGGCAGATTATTCCTGCACCCTACTTGCTAGCCCTCCCCGGTTTTACCTCTCATCAAACTATGGGCTCTCTGCCATCCCTAGCCAATAATGCACTTTATAGCCAACTACTCACTCCTGCCTCCTATCCTGAGACCAGGGATAGAAGTGGCAGCCTGAGAGGGCAGTGGGACAGAATGTATGAGTATTTACGTCCGAGAAGGACCGGCTTTGTTTAGATGAGCTATCTATCTTCTATTGGGCAGCCTCTTCCAGGAGTTCCTAAATCCTTGGAAGTAGGCCAGTCTTGAAAGTTTAAAAGCCCCTCAGGATTAACCTGTATTCTAAGGGTCAAAACACATAGCTAGAATCTAGTGCATCTTATTTGGAGTTTAATTTGAAAGCCACTTATAAACTACAGCTATAGCAGAACATTGCAGCAGCTCAACTCAAGGCTTTCACTCACAACAGTTCATGCTACCAATGCTGCTATTCAGTGAGCATGCTGTGTGGGCTTACTTTTGATATATAAAGCCCTTAATAATGTAGGGACAATCTAGCTGTAGAACTGCGTGTTACCCTGTATCCTGCTCTGCATGCAACCAATAGGATCAAAATGGCTGATGAATGTCCCATTTTTAAAACAGGGGAAAGCGATAAAAGGGGAAAAGGCATTACAGACTAACAATGGGATATTTCTTGGAACACATTTTCCCAAGAAAATAGAAGGAAGGGATCAGTGAGTTTTTCTTTGTAAAGGTTCATTCTGTGCTATACCTTATGTAGCGCAAGCACTTCATATCCTATCAGTGTAACCACTATAGAAAAATTGTACCCACATAAATGTAGCCAGAGACGGAACCTGGGAATTGCCTAAGAAGTGTCAGCTCACTTACATGGTCGCTCAGGGCCTACTGTTTTGAGGTTTGCTGAGCTGTATACTTCCACTGTAACCATACATACCTGGCAAAGCACACTGTTGCAGGGGGCTTGCTTTCCATCACCCTGACTTCATCTGCTTCTTTTCACATAGCACCAGCGATGGAATGCCAACATCAGCTCCCAGGTTGGCAGGTGCCATTTGCTGTAGGCCAGCCTGCCAATATGCCCCAGCAGTCTGTGCACTGAAAGGTGTCAATGCAAAGGTTGCTGGTAAATACAAGGTGAGTAACATTCCAGGGTTCAAACAATAGTGTTTGCCCACACTAATTAAAACTGATTTCTTCATAAGTCTTTTCTGTTACAATTTGCCAAGTGCCTCTGTGTTTGATCTGTGGTTTATTTATACCCTCGTCCCCTTTCTTTATGCAATGATACGATTAAGACAATTGAGTTTTTCAGATGTGTCTATTCTTTCTCCTTTCACGTCTATCCCAATTGAATCCTCTTTCAAGTTTCCTCTCCTCTCCAGCAATTCCTTAGTAGTATAAATCATCTGTCTCTGATCTTGATAGCTTTTATTGGGTCACAACATCATCACTGATTCTCCAAAAGGTTCTTCACATCAGTTTTCCAAGGTGCCAAGTAGCAAGGCCCATCTACATGGTTTCCAAATCTTGTTTAATGTCACACAGTGCAGTTGCAGCACTGGTAAAAAGCAGATTAAGGGAAAGCCATTGCCCTTTGACTAGTGTTTAAACAGTTACTTTTAGGCAGGGTTTCAGCTGTCTAACAGAGAAGTACATTCTTACACTATATTCAATTATGAGTAAAAATACACCTCTACTCCGATATAACATGACCCGATATAACATGAATTCAGATATAATGCGGTAAAGCAAAGCTCTGGGAGGGCAGGGCTGCACACTCCGGCAGATCAAAGCAAGTTCAATATAACACGGTTTCATCTATAATGTGGTAAGATTTTTTGGCTCCCGAGGACAGCGTTATATCGAGGTAAAGGTGTAATTCTGAATCATATAACAAAAGATTGCTTCATACCATTGCTAGTGTTTTCAGAATAAAATATAAAAAAAACTAAATTAAAAGAATAAAATATTAAAGATTGATTGAGTCATAAAAATCAGATAGGTAAGTCCAGCTAATTGACTTTTCCCTATTTCCCATGATTCTTCCTTAAATAATATTTTGTCTGTCTGAAGTAGATAAGACCAAACTACTCTCTAAATGGTAACATTTATTCTATTACATATTATTCTTAATACATTAAGAAATAACTGTTGAAAATCATGATATAATATTTTCAATTTAAACTGGAGGTCAGGAACTTCAGAATCAGTCTGGATCCAATGCCCTTGCAGCCAATAGGAGACTTTTCACTGACTCCACTGATAATTGGATCAGACCTGTAAAACTTAGGCCTCAATCCTGCAAAGACTTACTCGTGAATGGGACTGCTCAGGTGTGTGAATAAATGTGTGCGAACTGGGGCCTTGAACTGCATCTTCTTTTTTTTTTTTTTTGGCCAATTTGTCACAGGTCTCCAAGGCAGTAGGTGATTTTCCATAACATGGGACCACACTCCTTGGCCATCAAAACTCATTAATTAAAAGATAGCACCTTCAGTCCAATACAGGATATAAAACGCTGACTCGTTTCACTTTCACCAACATACAGAATCTCTCTTAAAGAGTTGTTAGCACTTAGGTGTGCAATAGACAGGCCTCTGGTCTTTCCTCTCTGCTGCTCTGATTAACGAACAAGTTCAGCTAAGCTAGAAATTCTATGCATAAGACCGAAAGTCACTAAATACTGTTGACATGACCCAAAGCTCGGTGAAGTCAATGGGAGATTTTCAATGGGCTTCGGATCAGGCCCTATGTGTCTTCCGAACAAAGTAAAAATTTGGGAATAGATACAAGTTTTTTTTAAAAAAAAAATACTCAGAATATAAATTGCTCTTTAATTTGTTAACAGGCTGATCCCAGTAAACAGATCAGTGTTTAGCAGAAAACGGTTGGAGACATGAATGCCATTAAGCTCTGTAATAAAGACTTTTTCAAAATATTGGTAGAGAAGGCTCAAGTTCAAAGATTTTGCTGATTCTAGAAAGATCATCATAAATAAAGGATCCTTAAAGCATTGTTTGGTCAGACATGAATTCATTAGGCCTTCAGGCATTTGGGTAGAATCCTCTCAGCTGAATTGAATTAGAGCTTAGATGATCACACATTCCATGGCTGTTGCTTCAATTGTACTTTTTAAAATGCTCCTTCAATATAAAATGATAAAAGCTTCTTTGGTAATATCTTTACAACCACAGTAATGTTCTGTGAATATCATTTAAGACAGTTCACATTTCAGGTATCCATTTCCACCCTCTTCTTTATACAGTGACTAATACACTGCCCACGAGAGGGTTCATTTTAGGGGGCAGGGAAAGAAAACGCTTTGATAATCACCTCAAAAATTATGATGTACTGCCGTATATACAAGCAATCTTGTTAGTTGTGGAAGAGATTTGTTATTTGGGAGAGGGGAAAATAATTATATTTGTAATGTCTAAACTCTTTGGCTATTATTCTGCTCAAACACTCCAAGCTATTAAGAGAAAGCAATGTCCTCGTAGTGCTACATGCTGCACCTTCACCACATGGAGATTATCTTCCACGCAATAACATTATGAACTCAAAGGCCATTAAAAGCATCCCTGTAAGATCATAGGAAATCCTAAGCTTTTAAGAAGAGCTAGAGTGGGAAGGATGTCATGTAATTTTATTTGACATCTTAAGGACAGTTACTTTCCTATTAAAACAAACAGCAGCATGATGCTTAATCAGATGCTTTATGCATTAACCGCCTACATTTTCAAGCATGGAACTGGCATTTAGCTGGGTAACTTGTCTTGACTTTAATGGGAACAGTCTAGACTTTGATGGGAACAATGCCAAAATACTCTCTGTAAACTTAGGAGGTAAGTGTTAGTGATTGTGAAACAGCATGTGGTAAAAGATGTAATTAAGTTGAAATTTACCATTAATTTTACATTGATATGGCACCCACTGTGGATCAAATATCCATTCAGTGAATGCACATAAAAGACTGAAGTTTGCTGTGGGTGGTCTTGAAAGTGGCTTTATAGATAAACAGAGAAGAATGGACATGCTTCTGTGTAGAGCTTTAAAGACAAACTCATTAAGAGAAGTAGTACAGCCAAACAGATAGACTAGCACAAACATTAGTGTAACCCTTCTGCCCCTCTGAGTTGGCAGCAACAAGGGCCAGGTTCAGTATCCAGGAGTTCCGTTTCAATAACACAAGGCATAACCGGCTCGAGCCCCCACCCAGTGACCTGGGACACTTAAGGAGCCATGCCCTCTGAGGTGCCTCTAAGGGCAATACTTCCCCTCTTCCGCAGCAACGGATCCTGATGAGCGAAATCTTTTTAATAAAGGAAGGAATCAATGCGGCATCCCATTGGAGAAAACACCACCAAACAGAGTTATAAACACAAACCATAACCACCCCCCCAAGTACATTTGGCAATGTCCTTTCCCCTTAGGGTCTTAAGTCAATCACTCAAGTCCAACAACCAAAAGTCCTCTGGTCGATGCAACCCCAGAATTCAAGAGCTATCGTAAAGGTCCCTCCCCCAGCCTGGGTGAAAGGGGCACCTTACGTGGTCCAGGGCCAACTGCCCTGCCTCTCCGTGGGTTCTGCTTCCGCCTTCTCCACGAACTGCTCCGCCTTACCAGCGCTCCACTCTGCTCCTCCGGCGTCCTCACAAACTGCTCCGCTCAACCAGCTGCCTCGTGAGCTGCTGCCAGTTGTCCCAGCAAGCTGCTCGGCTCCGTCGCTCTGTGGGCTGCTCCACACACACCCAGAGCTACTCCGCTCTGCAGCCGCCTCCACTCCACCAGCTGTCCTGTGGTCGCTCCAGCCATCCCCATAAACTGCTCCACTCCGCCAGCTGCTCTGTTCCACAGTATAGCTTCAGGCCCCCACTAGTTAGCACAGTACTCAGTGCTCCCAGCTCAGTAATTTCAGCTCTTTTGTGGATTTCAGCTCTTAGTGATCTCAGCACAAGTAGGGAGCCCAGTGCTATTGCACATTAGCCCAAAGTGAGTTCAGCTCAGCAACCTGTATCTAGAGTCTTAAGGAATAAAAAAATCAACTCTGCATTCCACAGTGGAGAGAGGAGGGGTGCAACTGATGCTTCTAGCTACACAAGGAACCTGCATCACCAGGCACAAATACCTGTCCCCCAACCTCTCTCCCCTCACAGGGTTTTGGAACCCATGTCCCTTGTCTAGCAAGTCCACCAACTGAGGTTGAGTCATTCTGTCACAAAGCAGTCCCACAGCTCGGCAGTCTGGGATGGGGTGGGCGTGGCGTGCCTATGCAAATATTTGAGATTTCGCATTCCAGACATTCTTTCCACACTTCCCATACTTCACCACCAGATGTCAGGGTACAGCTCATCCTGACTCTGCTTACATTAGCAAAGGCTGTTCAGCAACTTGAACACCTCATTTCAAATCTTTACTATACTAAGAGTTCCATTTATAGAGGCCAGGTTTGCCCACTGACCACAGGAGTGGGTTTTGATCACAGGAGTCAAACCTGTGCTGCTGTGAAATAGGATTGCTTTCGCAGTCAAGCTTCTGGTTTTGGCTCAATTCCGATATTAAGGTCCCTTGCTGCAGATTAAGGTGTGTTGGATTTTTCAGCAGAGGACTGGTTTATTGTGTGAATTTTACATAACGTGACTACTAGCGTGTGTGCATGGGTCTTTATGTGCATTTTACCACAGATGACCAACAAGCATAGCAAAATGGAAACAGTAGGACTAGGGTCAGTCCATTTAACAAGTATTAGAACTACTACAGGACTTTAGTGCAGGGGACAGGAGCCTAAGGGGACACACACAGAAAGCATAAGCAAGATTCAGAATTTGCATTGTACATATAAGCTGCCCCGGGGGGAGAATACTAGGCACTAACACCACTAGAACAAATTCTTGAACTCAGGCTCTGCACTCACAGCAGCAAATTGAGTTCTTTGTCTGAAAATGAAATCAGAGTACAAACTGTTTAAGGACTTTAGGACTCGACACATTGTTAGATGGTGAGTGGTGGCGGTGGTGTGTGTGGCACAGTGACAGCAGTAACACAACTCATTATGCTCAGGGATATGGTCCAGAAGTGAACCAGTTTCAGATCAGGAAAGGAAGAGGCCAATATAAAGTTAATTTCTCATTTCGATAAAGTATGGGTCCTTGTATTATAAGGTGATCAAACATGGCATTTGAAAACCATGGCACTTAACAAGATAGCTCTAGTGAGAGCACTCCTAACTAGGCATAGACAAGCTTACTAACTGAATTACAAGTCTACAGTGGACACCTGGGTTAGAAAGTTCAACTCAGACAATACTGAGTTCACATTCTGCGAAAGGTAAGATTGCAGGAATAAGAGCAGAGTGGGAACAGAATTCACTGAAACACCAGGATAAAAAAGGAGCAGACACAGGGACAGGAAAGAGAAACATCCTAATGAAAAATCCAGTGTATAGGGAACTGGTTTCTGCCAGTTTAACTTCTGGGGTTTCTCTCAACCTCAGCACAGAGCACTGTTTCCTCTTTAGTTAGAGAATATTTCAGGACTGATCCTGTTCTTACTAATATCACAGTGGTGAGTGAAATATTGCTTTGCCAATCTGAGAATTTAAACAAAAAAAACACCACCACCATAAAATCCTGAGTGATTAAAAAAAATAGATGGTTGGATTCTTTTTATTTGTCTTTTCATGTTTGAGCCTTTAGAGTTCAAATTTTCCAGCTTTTCTCTGCAACCTCGAGGGCCAGAAACTTACTTTTGTTTACAAATGAAAGTTGAGATTCTCACATGATCACAGGACTCCTGGAGATGGCGCTTTAAAGAAAAAGATAAACTCTAATAAAATCCAAAGATTTGACAAAAGTGGCAGGGAGCCCTGATCCCAAAAGTTCTTATGCGTGTGACTAAGTTTACTCACATGTGTATTTCCATTTAGGTCAATAACACAACTCATCTGAGTAAAGTGCCCACATACTTAAGTGTTTGCACCATTTGGGCCTAAATACCTAGCAGATGTATAAGGCTATGTCTACACTACACCTGATGTTGGAATAACTTATGTTACTCAGTGGGGGTGAATAAATCGGAAGTGGCATAAGTTGCACAGACATAAGTGCCGGTGTGGACAGTGCTAATTCGGCGGGAGAGCTGCTCCACTGACATAGCTACTGCCGCTCGCGGGGGCTAGAGTAGTTAGGTCGATGGGAGAGCTCTCCTCCATCAGCTTCAAGTGGCTGCATTAAAGATCTTACAGTGTAGCCATGCCTGAAGATAAAAGACAGAGAGATACCTCCTGTTGATTTCAACAGGAGCAGTATCAAGCCCTCTAAAAATAGTTTGTCCTTGAAACAAAATATGGATTTAAACAACTGGACAAGAAACTTCACAGGACCAATAGTTTGGCAAGCTCTGCAAATCAACAAGCAGCTGTGCATTTAGCCTGTGGTTTTTCAAAGTTCACCTTCACCCATCCTTGCTTCAGTGATTTTTTTAAAAACTCAATAACCTATATTTAACTATTACGTTAAATGATATCCAACATTATGTCTATTTTAAATGCTAATAAAAAAAACTTTCGAGTGGATTGCAAATCAAAAGAAATCTAATATGTTAATAGAATGGCTGCATCTGTTTTTATACAATAGCACTTATATGCTGTTGCACTTTTTGTGCCTTATTTTATTAAATGTTCTTTATACAAGCTATTTTAAATTTAGAATTAAGCTCTCTATTGGAATAAATTTTATTTTGAAAATGGAAAGCTTCAGAAACTTAAAGACTATGAAAGCCCTTTGTAAAACGTAGACATCAGACATACCGGGTTGGGGAAAAAAGCCCCTTCTAAAAATTCTCTGACAGTTATGCAGTTACACAGTGGAAGTACTTAAATGATTGTGTATAATTCTTCCACAGTTCCCATAATTGCACTCACTGTTATGCTAGCTGGAGTGCTAGCTGAATTTAAAATAACTCTTTGCTCTTCTAGGGTTCAATCTGCAAGACGCTGAGCACTCTACATGTATGCACATGTTAAAAACTAAGCATGTGCATAAGAGATTAGCTAGATTGGCAGGATTATGCCAATACGTGACTTTCACGTATGCATATATACCAAAGCACTTTAGAAAAAGAAGGTAAGTATCATTATCTCAATTTTACAGAGGGGAAAAACTGAGATCTAAATGATTTGATCAAGCTCACACAACAGGTCAACAGGTCACAACAGAGCCAGAAACAGAACTGAAATCTCGAGTTCCAGTCCAGTGCCCTATCCACAGGACCATGCTTTAATTTACCATTTGAATGAAAAAACCCCTTTCAGTAAGGTAATCTTGACTGTCCCCTGCTCCTTACACATCAGGAATCCAACCAAACCATGCAGCTTCTCTACACCATATTGAAAATTGTCTTTTTTTTGGCCTTATCTGTGCCCAGATGTTCTCTCTCCATAACTACATTAACCCCCTCCTCTCTAGTACTTCTGATTGCTTCCCCTTGGTCCCTCCAAAATGCAGCTAAAATGATCTCTTCTCTATCATTCATACCACATCACTCCCCCGCTTTGACTCCTGGGCTCCTCCTTGCTTCCCATATCACATTTGCACTTCTCATCCTTGCCTTCAAAGACTGGCAGAACTGCTCCAGCCTCCATCCAGATCTTGTTTCTGACAACATCCCTGCTCATGCCCTTCTCATCCCATTCATCTCCCACATCCTCCCTTGTGCCTCTTTTCCATACTACTCCTAAGCATGGAATGATCTTCTGATCTCAGTACACCCAGGCTCCAGCTGCTCCTCTTATGAGTCTTTCCCAAAGGTTTAATGCCTCCTGGAAGAAGCAAACACTTTCTCAACACTAGAGTCATATCAGAGTAAAAGACAGCGACAATCAGAATAACCAGGGTATCTTGTCTTCTCTTTGTCTTTCCAACCGTAAACTTCCTGGGGTAGAGAATGTCATGATGGGTCTCCAACAGTGTCCCAGCACATTTTTGTTGCTTATTATACATAATAGCTTATGGGAGCTCAGATTTTAATATTACATAGCGCAATATGATTTTGGTTATTAATGTTACAAAATAATTAACTATTTCTGTTACAAACCTTTGAATCCCATCATGCTCCTTTCATTACTTGATATTGCAT
Source organism: Chelonoidis abingdonii (assembly GCF_003597395.2). Lineage (NCBI taxonomy): Eukaryota > Metazoa > Chordata > Testudines > Testudinidae > Chelonoidis > Chelonoidis abingdonii. The sequence continues at coordinate 20,034,070 of NC_133787.1, read as the reverse complement.
ATTTGTAGAGATGATCAAACTTATATTTTGCTTAAGAGGATGAAGCTTTATCATTGAGATTTCTGCCCACCCCTTGAGAATGTGGGCTGTGTACAGCTGGAGTGGAGAAATACAAATGTGAGCTGAAATCCACTGCTCCACTTGGAATCCACATAAATTCAGATCCCATGTGCCCTTATCCGTAGCAGCGCTCTGTTGTGATAACCCAGTTGAACCATACTAGGGTGACCAGGTGTCCCAATTTAATAGGGACAGTCACAATTTTTGGGTCTTTTTCTTATATAGCCTATTACCCCCCACTCTCCCCGTCCTGATTTTTCACATTTGCTGTTTGGTCACCCTAAATCATACACATACTGAATTGCTCTACCAAAACACTCAGCACCTGGCAGGACCTAGCCCTTGCATACAGAAGGCAAAAAGGTTACTGTTACTACTGCCTTAAGATAGCAGTAAAAATTCTTCATTTGAAACAGAAAATACATATTTAACCCAGGGCTTTGTGTGGATAAACAAACTTGAGACCCACTATAGTATTAACTGGTCTTTTTAGTAATACCTTGAGCGTAATTTTATGGCTGGCACTTAGACTTCCTGTCGAAAGAGATGTTATAGATAAAATATAAAAAAACAGACAGTAAAAACAATATTGATTAAATTGCAGAAGCAGTGAACTGTGAAACAGATCTATTTTCCTGTAGGCTTTTGTTACCGACTAACTATAGAGCCATTAGCATGAATGTGCTTTTCCTAATGGGTTAGCAGGACTGATATCTGAATGACAATGTTCTTCCACCAGGTTTATACTGCCCTATAAGTGCAATGAATAAAGCAATTTTACTGGACTTCACAGAACAGAAGCCTCATTAATTTGGGAACCTTTTACATTACCAATTCCTTCCTAAGATAAATCAATTTTTTATTCAGAAAGTTCTATTTTAAGCATTTTTCAATTCCTTTTCTTTTTTTAAGCTGTGAAAGTAAGTTAATAAGAAATTGTGTGGCTTTGACTGTACACATTCTTTCCTGTGGGTTTTAGTCAATCAGTGATAGAGCAATAAAATAGGACCAATATAAACTTACAGTAGGCTTCTGTATTTTTTCAAGCTCTGTAGGTGTCATTTATGAGCACAAGTTGTTTTGTATTTAGTCAAAACAATAGCGTAACAGCAGCTCTAGAATGGAAGCATTCCTGGGCTTAAATAGAGGCTTTTTCAATGTGGAGAGCAGATTAAAAGTTCAGTAAACATTATAAAGAACTGAAGAAAGCTTGGGACTGTAAATGTCCAAGCAAAACAAAAACTATATAGCACTGAAAGAGAATAAAAAGATCCTTTTCAAGATGGAAATTTATTAGTGCACAAAAAAATCCCTCCCATTCGGCTTGCACAAGAACTCTCACTCAGCATACTCCTACATGGCAGGAGAACAAAAAACAATAACTGAGCTATAAGCTGAGATAATAGAAATCTGTGGAGGTGGGGAATCCACACATTGAGCAATTACATACCTAGCAGAGTTTACTGTAACCTCCAGAATGATCCAGGGCCCAATTCTGCAAACGCTTATACACGCACATAAATGTATATATGTGAGTAATCCAGAGTGCGGAACTTCACCCCAACAGCTTCTCTGCACTCCACCCACATAGATCCCAAATATATATATATATATAGAGAGAGAGAGAGAATCTCAGTTTAATAGCAAACTGGTACCACTGCTAGTGGTACCAGAGACCTATTATTGTAACACTTACTGAATTTATGCTCTATTTACAAAGGTAGAGAAGTACCAATGTCCCCCATTTTACAGATAAGGAAACAGGCACAGAGAGATGACACGAATTTCCAACATCACTCAATGAGTCAGTGCCAAAGTCAAGAGGAGAAGTTAGGTCCCCTGAGCTGACCCTCCAGTGCACCACACTGTCCCCATGTTCAGTTAACATGCTTATTTACCACATTCTCAGGGGCAGCTCGAGGCACCAGCACGCCAAGTGCGTGCCTGAGGCAGCAAGCCGGGGGGGCGCTCTGCTGGTCACCGCGAGGGCAGCAGGCAGGTTGCCTTTGGCGGCATGCCTGGGGAGGGTCCGCTGGTCCTGTGGCTTCGGCGGACCTCCTGCAGGCAAGCCGCCAAATCTGCGGGATATGGGACCTCCCGCAGGCAAGCCGCCGAAGGCAACCTGCCTGCCGAGCTTGGCAACAAAATACCTAGAGCCGCCTCTGCACATTCTGATGCTGTATTCACTTGAGAGAGCACAGCATTAAGATACAGCTGCAAGTATTAATGTATTTACATAAAACCTCTAGACAGTAATAAGTCACTGTCAATAAGAACTTACAGGAAGGCCTAACACAGAAGAAAAGAGAGTCTGCTACTACACAGTGCTGTACTTGTGTGGGTCAGCTTGTGGGATTTTACAGGTTTCTCTTAGTCCAGTAGGAGTAGTTCAATTTAATAAACTAATAAATATTGCTGAGTGACCCTACTTATGTCTTGTCTTATGCTCTCTGACATTAAAATTTAAGAGTAGAGGAAGATAAAATTAAAATTGAAACTGTCTATAGAAACTCTGCAAATTCGGGGGCAGTGGGGAAATCTCTAACTTTTAACAGAATTCCCATCACCTTATTGTCTCAGCCAATAACACATTGTTCCTGGGGGGCAGCATGGCTTTTACTATCATCAAACTCTTGTTCACAATTTGTCTATGTTCTTCTGCTTCTTTTTTAAGCCAGAGTATATGATAACTCACACAGAAAAACAATCCATTTCCCTACAAGAACTCACATCTCTGCCCTCCTTTATTTGTTTGTTTGTTAGAGATTTTATTGCAGGACAAAACATTTTTGTAAAACAACAAAAACAAAACAAAAAACAAACAAAAACACTTACAGATTCAGTTGTTCTGTAACTGCCATAAAACCATTGTTAGGTGCTGGACGGTGATATCATAAGGAACACTCAGAATACGGTCAAGTCTAGTTTGTTAGGACAATTTTTTCACTAAAATGTAAAAAAAGGGAAAAACTGATGTTCCCTTCAGTTTTAAAATGTGCTTCATGCCAAGAACAGTTCAGTCATGACACAATATTCTGCTTTATATGTGGATAATGCCTTTCTTGTCAGAGTGATTCCCACACATCAGAGAACTGCAGATACCTCTACTGTGGAGGCCACCAGCCAAATGGACAAGTGAAATATAACATGTTACTCACCAGTCACAGGGTAATGGAGCAAACTCTTATGAAAACTGGCAAGGGACCATTATTAACAATTCAGAATAAAGGGCCTTACATTTTAAAGTTCTTATCCAATATATGTTATGACAACATGGTAGCTGTGAAATGGAAACTTTTTTCAGTACCTTTACATTTAAATCCCCCTTCCCCTCACCCCAGGTTGCCTTTCAGACCATCTTGGAAAGGAAAGGATTTTGCATGTCCACACATCTGCATATGGCAGGCTGTATGGTATACATAAAGAATGTCATGAACACAAATGCAGTAGTGCTTTCCTCAACCAAAATCCAAAGCAAAAGGTGTACAGTATGAATCTCATTTCAGCTAAGTACCTGACTGGAAGGAGAATCCTCTCCCTTACCTAACCATCTTCCTAGAAATCCTACTCTATGATTTAGCTTTTCCATAACAATCCACCTAACTACAGCGGTATCCCTATACCTACAAATAATAAACCCCAATAATCACTAGGCTTGTTCCAAGTGGCAAGGCTGAAAGAGACAGACTTATGTGTTTATTTCATGTTAAAAGTGCTGAGGTACCACAATAATGGGTGCTCTATCAATTAGAGACCTCCTCCTTGACTCTCCCTGTCATTTCTTAGTAGGCTAGGGAGCATAGTTAGCTTACATTTATACCAACATCTTTCATCTCAAAAGGTTCCCAACGTTCTTTGCATACTTTGGACAGATCCTTCACAGTACTGAGCACTTGGTGCGAGCTGAGAGCTCTCTGGACCTTGGAGAACCAGACCTATTCACTGATACTCAGACTATACATGGGGTGCACTTTATTCACCACTGAAATGAAATCCCCCATGAAGAGAAGAAATATAAAAATGGCACCTGTAGTTTTTCCCTTGTTATTTTCCAGTCTCAAATGGAGAAACAGACAGTTAGAAAAAATACTACTATTTGCCAGTGATTAGCATATGTTTCCCAATAATTTCCATTGCCCACCCCACTCACCCAAGGTATGAAACTAGCTAGGAAAACTTTCAAAACTCCAGGTTCAATATTCAAGTTGCTACATAATTTGAAATGTTTTTCTTATATGGCTGACAAATAAGAAACCAGCTAGGAAAACTTATGACTGTACAAAGGAAAAAATACAATTCTGAAAGCCCACAAGTGACAAGAAGGCTAAGAAACCCAATGAGTGCAAAAAGAAAAATGATCAACAACCCTCAGACCAATGAAATTAGGCACAGATGGCTTTTCATATATGATTTTTGAAAGCACAACTAGAAAATCAAATCAAATATATTACATGAATTGTATGATTGTATAATATGAGATACAGAAAAATTAATTACATTTTGTAATTCCCTTAATGCTTTCTCTCTCATGAGTTATGGATCAGTCCCTGACTCTAGACATTGGTATATGTTCTCTCTTTGTTATAGTTGTGCATTTGCTCTGTTGGAGTTGGAAGTGCCAACACAAACTATTATACAGTTCTTATCAGAGTTCATAATTTAGTCATAAAAAATTTGCTCCAGGCTGAAACTTGGCATGCAAGGGCTCAATCTTGAAAAAAAAATTGTTTAGATTTAAAAAAAAATAGGTTTCTTTGAAGTTTAGGAATGCAAGAACAAAAATCGTTACTGGAATGGGCTGATCTAAATAGATATTACACACAAAACACTATGTTAGAAGAACATTAAGGTTGAAATGTCAATCACTCAAAAGTTCGGAAATGCCCATGCAACCTTAATTCAGCTCCCTGGTGTGTATGCTTTGTGATACACTATTTAACTACAGGATAACACACTAATGTTTCCAAAGGGTTCCGTACCTCATTCAGTGCAAGCTTCTACAAAGCATGTGTGAACTGTCATTCTCCCATTAGGGATTTATAACTTGGCCAGATTTGGGTGTGACAAAGTTCTTCCTCTATCTTGGTGGGTCTTACACTTATTGATGGATTTGTTCACCTCAGAGATTCACCATGTGGGTCAGGGAACAGCCCACAGACCTCCTCCTCTGGTAGAGCCCACGGTCCAGGTCAATGCCTCCTGTGTCTGATCAGGAGCTGCGTGGGCCCAGGTTCCCCCCAAACCTCCCACTACTCCAGGTTCCAGCTCAGAGCCCTGTGGATGGCAACTGTCTAGAGTGCCTCTTGGAACAGCTGCTCAACAGCTACAACTCCCTGAGCTACTTCCCCATGGTCTCCTCCCAATACCCTTTTTGTCCTCACCACAGGACCTTTCTCCTGGTGTCTGATTATGCTTGTACTCCTCAGTTCTCCAGCAATATGCCTTCTCACTTTCGGCTCCTAGTGCCTCTTGCTCCCAGCTCTTCACATGCATGCTACAAACTGAAGTTAGGTTCTTTTTGAACTCAGGTGCTTAGATGAGCCAGCCTGTCCTAATTGATTCTAGCAGTTTCCTCTTAATTGGCTCCGGGTGTCCTAATTAGCCTTTCTGCCTTAGTTGGTTCCTGCAAGTTCCTGCTTGTTCTGGAACTGCCCCTGTTACCTTACCCAGGGAAAAGAGATCTACTTAATCTGGGACTAATATATCTGCCTTCTAAGGCTAGGTCTACACGACGCGCGAAAATCGATTTTAGATACGCAATTTCAGCTACGAGAATAGCGTAGCTGAAATCGATTATCTAAAATCGATCTACTCACCCGTCTTCACCGCGCGGGATCGATGTGCGCGGCTCGCCATGTCGATTCCGGAACTCCGTTGGTTTTGGTGGAGTTACGGAATCGATGTAAGTGCGCTCAGGGATCGATATATCGCGTCTAGATGAGACGCGATATATCGATTCCCGAGCAATCGATTGTAACGCGCCAATATGGCGCGTCCTATAGACGTGGCCTAACACTCTCCTATAGCCATCTGGTCTGACCCTGTAATAGTGGATTTTCTTCGAAATGAAAAAGGTACATCCCTGACACTAGGGAAGCCCCTGTGCAGAGTTTCAAGTCCCTGCACCAGTGTCTAGAGCTGAAGAAAATTCTCAGTGAAATGGATGTAAGCAGTAACATTGGCAAAACAATGTCCTTTCCCTTAACTTCCTTCTCCACAATGGCCAAACCATTTTAGCTAAAAAAAACAAAAAACAACTTTTCAAACCAAGGCGGACACCCAGCATAGAAAATTGGAGCCTGAACTCTTCAAGTAGGGGGCAGTCACAATGAATGGAAAACAGCGTCTTCTAGCGGAAAGTGTTAGGCAACCTTAATATAAACATTGCTGCCAAGATTACCTATAATACATGGATATATATGTACAGGCACATACACTATTACAGATCCATTTAAAATTTAAAGTATAACATTTAACACAGGCCTATAACATTAAAATGCTAGAGAGTCTGAAAACACAGGAAATCAGAATGAGTTATGTTTACAAATTGTTTCATCCCACAGGATCTTGTGATACCTAAAGCAATGTAGACCCCAGTCCTGCAATAGGGTCCAGGATAGATGAGAGTGCAGGAACCAGTCTTCCTGCAGAGACCCATTCGTAGGATTGTTGTAACCCAGGCTGCAGGAAAACACTGGAATCTCATCATTCACACCTAAACACAGCCCATTAGTCATGAGTTCACAGCAAGTGACAACACTCAAAATACACTGGAAAGCAGGAAGACTTTAGTGGAATAATTAACCATGCTGGAATCTGGCCAGGATACTGAGATCATTACCTCTATTTTTAGGTACTGATTCTGTCTCAGAACCACAAGCATGGGCCTATTCATTTCAATACAGGGCAGAGATTGCCTGTGTTTCTTTTATACCACTGAGCACATTGTTGATGCTTAAAATGTAATACAACATTAAACAACAACAACATTAATAAAAATGACAGTTTTGCACATTTTCAGGACTTGCTTTGAATTTATTCTATCATCTCTATTGTTTATATGGAATTTGTAAGGGATGGTTTTAAAACTAATCTGTTTATGCATACTCGATTTTGCATATACAGTTGTTTGGACCTCAATTTTCAGCATACCATCACTTGTGCAAACCCATCTTCATGGACATCTAGAGGGTAAGCAGGAGTGCAAGCGACTGCACACGCTGCAACTGAAGCTATGCTGAGGCCTCTTTCAAAATCTAGCTGTTTATGTCTTTCTTTGATGGACTTAGTTTGTACAGTCCTTGTTCTCAGGAAGCCACAAACTCATTACAAATGTTAAAATATTATACAATAAATCATGTTGGTGTGCTGAGCTAGTCTGATCTCTACCATCCAGACCCTCAGCAAATGCACTGGAAAAGCAGATGTCATCTGTATGTATTTCATACAGGCTTTGCAACTTTGAATAGTTGATTACACATCTGACTGTTTACAATTTAACAAAGCCTTATTCAGCTGCTTTGTTAAAAAGGCACAGTTCTTATAAAGAACAAAAAGCTTCCTTTCTATGGAGAAGACTCTAATTACTCTCTCTCTCTGACATAGGGCCAGTGTCCAAAGATAAAAGAGCTCAATTTAAATACTTCATGCTGATAAAGGGAAGAAATGAAACACCGAACAGCTCTGGAAAGGCATTCCATTACATTCAGGTAAACCACCACTAAAGAATACATTCCATAATTGGTATCAAAACAAAAATGGATTATCCATGTTTTAGTCTTTCATCATATAGATGATGAAAGCTCTTCAGTGGGCTGGTAACCTGTCTCTCTCTCTCTCTCTTTTAAAATAGCCAGTCTACTTCAGTATCAGGGATAAACAGAGGGATTTGTAAGACTCGTATATACGATGAATGGTCCATAAAATCCTTATAATAGAGTCAGCATCAAGATCTTTAGAAATTAGGGCCAGACTCTGCTGCCACTGAAGTCAATGGAAAAATTCTCAATTGCTTCAGTAGGGGAAAGCATCAGGATCTTAGCTGTTTTCTTTTCTTACTGTAGTTGTCATCTTCTCATAATGAGTCCTCAATGTAGGGTTTCTTGAGGGACACAGCACCTATCATTTCTAAGTCAGATATGGTATGGTTTTACTTTTCACCTGTTGCTGTGCTGAGCCCCAATTTATATGCAAGTTTTGTTCCCAGCTTTAAGATGTCACTAGCCTCCTCAGAGGGATACAAACTGAAAATACATGTACAAAGTATTAGTGAGAAGACTGCAGGGATCAGTTATGCATTGGCGGGGGATGAACGGGATGACTTAACAGGTCTTTTCCCCTCTTTAGTTTTCATGATCTCTATTAAAGTGGAACATATTGATATAATATGTTAGGAATGCAAATGCTAAAGTATTTTACCTTTTTATTATTCTCATTTTAAATCATATGTGCCAGCATTTTCAAACCATTTGTTTTTAGAACAGGGATAGGAACAGATGAGGTGGTCTTTAGCAAAAGGATTGGAGGATTTCAGATAGATTTTAATGACAGTGCTGTCTCACATCAGTCCTATTCTTTCTCACCCTGTATTTGGGTAGAATAGAGAATCTTAAAAGACATTCTCTGGATTACAAACTCAAATCCTAAATGCAACTTTATCATCCTACATCCACTTTTCAGTTTAATAGATAAGACATTAAATATTTGTCACTGTCGGTTTGCTTAGAATAAGATGAAGAAGTCCCATTAAAATAATAAAAAACATTCACAATAACCCGAGTTCCAAATTGGGTTCAGTTCTCTGCACAGTATGTGCAAGATAATTTGACATGTACAGACAATTAATTTTACTTTTGATGTAGACTTGTGGCAGATATCTCCAGGAAAGACACGCTGAGAGCTTTAAATGGCATCCATATAAAGACTTGATCCCTGCATAGCACAGTCTAAAAAAGGAATGGATATTCATATTGTTGGTATAATTTTTTGATAAAGGGTTTTATGAATATGAAAAGAAAATTGTTCAAAGGGTGGTGCATAGGCTTCGTGCAAGTGGCCATGCACAATCAAATGGTATTTGGGACTTGATTTTCAATATGTGTACTCTGTAATTGTCCGTGGACTTGCACAGGGGATGGATCACTTGATGGATCATATTCAGTGAGAGAAATTAGGCACCCAAGTGACCAGCTAGAGCATGGGTGTCATGTTTAATTATGAGGCATGTGATATAAATTCTGGACTCTGTACTGCTCTCAATCCATAGCAGATCTCCTGCTGATGTCAAGGGGACAATTGAACTGAGATGAAGGAGAGAATACAGCATTTATGTTGTAACTACATTTTAATTTTTTTCAGTTCCTTATTGTTGCATTCAACATCACTTGGTGAGGCCAGTTCTGCTTTTGCCCTCTCTGTCTAACACCTCAGATCTACATGATCATTTGCTCAGCCAAAATATCTGATTTGCATAAGATGTGATAATTGCTCACACATTTTTGCATGTGCATTTGAGCAGCTAGAGTTTTGAACATTCAGACTTGAACTGCAAGAAAATTTTCCAAAGCATAACTTGATCTGGCGTAACTAGTATTTTTTTTAAATAAAAAACAAAACAAATTAATGCTTGTAAAAATATTGCTTGGTTGTGATTAAGAACAAATGTTGGAAATGTGGGTGTGAGAATTTGGAGTCTAGCAGTTCTCTAAACTATATAACAATTAGTGTTGCATTTAGCGATAGGAGCGTGCTCCATCTCTGTTGAAGGAACCTTCATCAATTTGACTGGTATAGTGTTTTGATGGATTTCTAAAGGAACTGAAGCCATTACAAGATGTTAATTATATATAAAATCTATCCCTGAAACACAAGATGTGCAACTTTTACAGTGTTATGTCTGTTGTGCTTACCATATTTATCATTTAAATAATGTTAGACAAACCGGATTGTTACATTGCATTCAAATTGGCTTTTAAAATTGCATTTCACTCAGAGCCTTTGCACAACATTTGCAGGTAATGACACATCACAAGTAAATGAGACTGTATCCAGATGCCCAGCCATAATAAATACCATGTTATGGTATATGCTGTGATATTTTTTTTATATTCTTCAGGAGAAGTGGCATCTTTTAAAATATGTGCTGCAATATAATCTCAGGTATCAGTTTAGATTAAACTACATAGGATTAGATTGTCACAATGTAAAGTCTCTTGATCTGACCAAATTCTCAAACTCTGATTTGTTTTTTTTGCACTGGGAGACATCTGATGCAATGCAGTGGGAGGTTACCATGCTGCTCAATTAGAATATATTTTTCATTTTACGGTGAATAATAAATGCACAATTCCTTTCTAATGGGTGCTGCTGTCTAGTGGCTAGAAAGTAGGCCTAGCTTGACATGAGTAATTCGACATGGGTAAGGTCTTATTTCTTGGAGACAGGATTAGGGAGGTAAATGGATCAGCAGGCTAGAAACAGAATGTCTCTACTAGCTAAAATAAGGGGGAATAGCCAGGGAACCATTTACAATGCACAGGATAACAATGGATAAGATAAGCCAAGTCTGGAACATAAATTGAGGCAAAGAGTAAGTTGTGCATAGACAGTGCATACTGTACAGGAATTGATTCCTACAAAGTGATCAAGCCAATGCCAAAGCTTGTGATACAATGTATAGTAAATGCAACATAATGTGTAAATGTATATAAAGGAAGGAGTTTGCTGTGTAACTTTGAATATGCAGTATGCCCTGAACCCACCCCCTACGTTTGACTTAATCAGCTCACGTGTAGTTTCATTGGATGCCAATAAAGAAACCTCAGTGAGAAGTTTGAAGAGGTGCTGAGTTCTTGGGAACCAAGTAAATAAGGTCTTGGAGATTATTGAGTGGAGAAGATCTCAAAAGATACCCCAACATACAGCAGGGATCTAGGCAAACCAGGTTCTCATTTTAAATGAGTTTGACAGGATGGTGCAATAGAAAAACTGAGGGTTCTCATAATCAGTTTCCATGGAGTTGGGGAGTATTAGTGGAGCCTGATTGTACTGTGGCCTCAGTAGCAACCAAAGTTGGCCGAGAGACAGTACCTGCTACATTTGTTGAAGAGGCACAACCTCTCCAGGCACCGGGACTCCAACCCTGTTCCTCCTCCCCTTTCTTATTGTGGCTCTAGCTTGGAAGAGGCTGAACAGAGCCCTTAATGTAGGTCTGTTTTCAAAGTCTGCATAACTGTGTTTTGGTAAGACCAAAGTCCTAGGAAACCAACAGCAACTCCGCAACATCAAAGCACGTACATGAGAGGAGGGAAAATTTAGGGGAAAATATTTTGCAGTTCAACCTTCCATGAGCTTACTGATTAGTAAGTAAAAATTACAGGATTTCTGAAAAATACCCCAGATGAACCCTTTTCAACTTTTTAATTACAAAATGCCTGTTCTGAAGTGGTTAAAAATGAGGCTGCATTTAGAGAGCATACAGCATAGTTTTATGCTATAGACAGATAAAAAAGCATACATCACATACATATCTTGAAGCAGCATCATATGAAGAAAGTGCTAAACTATAAAAATCAAAACTAAAAAGTGAAGTTGGTTTACCACATTGTATCAAGCACAAACATATTATGGTGATTCAATTAGTGCTAAGAGGCTAGAGCAAATGCAAGACTCAACATTTAATTACCTTTCGGCTATGCTAGTTGCTAAACTGTTAGCAGCATGTGTAGAGGAGTGTAGAACAGATGCCCACCTAAGAGTGGCACACACACCAACAAGATTGTATGCCACAAACACAGCACAAGGTTCAGGACCTGGTGTTTCCTCTAAGTACCTCACACATAAAACTATTGCTACAAGGTATGCACCTGCCTTGGAACAAGCCAGTACTAGGAATATGTGGGGTAGGTAGGAGGACAAACTGCATTGGCTGCATGTTCTGCAGGAAGAGTGGAGTGAAAGCTACCTTAAGGAGGGAGACAAATGATTAAAAAGAGCCAATCTTAAAACTTTCAGTACTGAACAAACCAGAAATCTAACTGAAACACACTTCTATTGAGACTAGGTTAAAATGTGCATCTTACATCAAACAACTATGTTAAAAGAACAAAAGGTTGCAAAGACAAGCACTCAGATGTTAAGAAATGCCAGAATGAAGGCTGTCCCTGCAACCATAATTCAGCTCCTTTGTGCACAGGAATCAGGATACAGTTTTAATTTACTACCACAAATGGTTTTTCCACAGGAACTCTGCCTCATTCTGTGTAAAGTCCAGATCTTGGCCCCACTGGATTTCAGTCCAGAATATCTGCTCCATCTCCTCGTTGGCTCTGTGCCAGCAGGGGGTGTCGGGGAAAGAGAACAGGGGAGATACAGTATTCCTGCTCTCAATTCTGGTGCTCAGTGCCAGGGAGGCCGGCAGCAGCATATCCAGTACAATAGGCTGACCAGACAGTAAGTGTGAAAAATCAGGACGGGGGGCCGGGGGCCGGATTGGACCCTATATAAGAAAGAGACCCAAAAATCAGGACTGTCCCTATAAAATTGGGACATCTGGTCACCCTACAGTACAAGTAGAATTTTCTGAGAATTTAGCTGCCAAATAAATATCTACTGAGCATGTGTGAACTGAGATTTTTCCTCAAGGTTTATAACTTGGCTGAATTTGGGTAGATAATCACAGGAACAGCAAAAGGCACATCCCTGACACCCGGGCAATTTCCCTGCCAAATTTCAAGTCCCAGGTTCAAAGTATGGATGCTGGAGCTACTCAACAAAATTGTTAAGATTTGTTTTGTTTTTTCAATATGGACATTTCCCCTTAATCTCTGAGAAACAGTGGAACCCATTTTTTGATGAAATTTCCCCCCAAAAATTCTCCATCCAAGAATATTAATGGAACTGGCACATAAAATTAGAAGTCCAATCGCAAGGATTTTTAATCAATCTGTAAACATAGAGGTCATACCTTATGGCTAGAGAATCGCTAAAATGTTCCAGGAAACTATAGGCCTATTATTTTGACCTCAATTGTATGCAAGGTCTTGGAACAAATTTTGAAAGAAAATAGTTAACGACAGAGGTAAATGGTAATTGGGATAAAATACAACATGGTTTTACAGAAGGTAGATCGTGCCAAACCAACCTGATCTCCTTCTTTGAGGAGGACTTTTTAGACAAAGGAAATGCAGAATCCATCTGGATTTCACTAAGGCACTGATACAGTTTCACATGGGAAATTATTAGTTAAATTGGAGAAGATGGGGATTAATATAAGAATTGAAAAAAGTGGCTATGGAACTGGTTAAATGGGAAATTACAATGGGTCGTACTGAAAGGCACACTGACAGGCTGGAGGAAGGTTTACTGGTGGAGTCCCTCAGGGACTGGTCTTGGGGACAATCTTATTTAACATTTTTTATTAATGACATTGGCACAAAAAGGGCTCGCACAAAAATTTGCAGGTGACACAAGGTTGGGAGGTATTGCCAATAAAGAGAAGATATGAATGACCTCGAAAATGGGAGCAATAGAAATGGGATGAAATTTAATAGCGCAAAGTCATGCACTTAGGGACTAAGAGCAAGAATTTTTGCTGTGAGCATGTGACTTATCACTTGCGAGTGACAGAGGAGGAGAAAGACCTGGGTTTATTCATCGATCACAGGAGGACTGTGAGCTGCCAGTATTATATGGTCATTAAAAAAAAGCTAATGCAGTCCTAGGATGCATCAGGTGAGGTTCTTCCAGTAGTGACAGAGAAGTGTTAGTACCATTATACAAGGCATCAGTAAGACCTCATCTGGAATACAGTGTGCAATTCTGGTCTCCCATCTTTAAGAAAGATGAATTCGAACTGGAACAGGTGCACAGAAGGGCTACTAGGATGTTCAGAGGGAAAACCTACTTTACAAGACTCAAAGAGCTTGACTTTTACCCTAACCAAAGAAGTGAGGGAGATTGATGGGTTAAATAAATATCAGTGAGGGAGAGGAGTTATTTAAGGTAACCACCAATGTGGTCAAGTATCAGAGGGGTAGCTGTGTAGTCTGGATCTGTAAAAGCAGCAAAGATCCTGTGGCACACTTATAGACTAACAGATGTTTGGAGCATGAGCTTCGTGGTGAATACCCACTTCGTCAGATGCATGTAGTGGAAATTTCAGGGCAGGTATATATATGCAGGCAAGCTAGAGATAAGAGGTTAGTTCAATCGGGAGGATGAGGTCTTCTAGCAGTTGAGGTGTGAAAACCAAGGGAGGAGAAACTGGTTTGTAGTTGGCAAGCCATTCACGTCTTGTTAATCCTGAGCTGATGTGTCAAATTTGCGAATGCCTGACAGTTGTATTCCATCTGTGTGTGGGATGTTTGTGTAGAGAGCCTCTATGTCCGTGTGGTAGGATGGTGTTTTTGGAAGGTCACCAATGCATTGTAGTTTCCTCAGGAAATCAGTGGTGTCACAGAGATAGCTGGAGTGCTGATGCGAGGGTCTGAGTAAGAGTCCACATATCCAGACAGTCCTTCAGTGAGAGTACCAATGCCTGAGATGATGGGCATCCAGGATTCTTGGGTTGTGGATCTTGGGTAGTAGATAGAATAACCCTGGTCGGGGCTCTTAAGGGTATGTTGATTTGTTCTGGTGTAGTGTAGGGAGTGTCTGAGTAGATGTGCAGTTTCTAGTGTATTCCTCAGTGGGATCTGAGGGAAGTGACCTGTAGAATTTGGTGTTGGGTGCACCAATGTGGCAGACCCTAACCTCTGGATGAGTACTGAAGTCCCAAACCATGATTAAAGACTTCAAGTACAGAGAATCCACCATTTACGCTCATTTAAACCTGAAATGACCCATGTCCCATGCTGCAAGGAAGGTGAAACCCCCTCAGAGCTCTGCCAATTCCCACCCCAAATGGCAATCAGCTAAACCCTGAGCATGTGGGCAAGACTCATGAGCCAGACACCCAGGAAAGAATTCTCTGTAGTAACTCAGATCCCACCCCATCTAACATTCCATCACAAGCATTGGGCATTTACCATATAGTCAAAGATCAGTTAATGCCAAACGTAGGCATCCCATCATACCATCACCTCCATAAACTTATCAAGCTTAGTCTTGAAGCCAGATATGTCTTTCTGCCCACTACGCCCCTTGGAAGGTTGTTACAGAACTTCACTCCTCTGATGATTAAAACCTTTGCCTAATTTCAAGTCTAAACTTTCTGATGGCCATTATATCCATTTGTTCTTGTGTCCACATGGTACTGAGCTTAAATAATTCCTCTCCCCTCCTGGTGCTTATCCCTCTGATATATTTATAGAGAGCAATCACATCTCTCCCCTCAGCCTTCTTTCATTAGGCCAAACCAGCCAAGCTCTTTGAGTCTTCTTTCATAAGACAGGTTTCCATCTCCTCGGATCATCCTAGTAGCCCTTCTTGTACCTGTTCCAGTTTGAATTCATCCTCTTAAACATGGAGACCAGAACTGCACACAGTATCCAGATGCGTCTCACCAGTGCCTTGTATAAAGGTACTAACACTCTTATCTCTACTGGAAATACCTCACCTGATGCATCCCAAGACCGCATTAGCTTTTTTCACAGCCTATCACATTGGTGGCTCATTAGTATCCTGCGAACAACCATTACTCCAAGTCCTTCTCCTTCTCTGTTACTTCCAATTGATGCGTCCCCAGCTTATAACAAAAATTCTTGTTATTAAACCCTAAATGCATGACCTTGCACTTTTCACTATTAAATTTCATCCTATTACTATTACTCCAGTTTACAAGATCATCCAGATATCCCGGTCCTTCTCTGTGTTGGTAATACCTCTCAGCTTTGTGTCATCACAAACTTTATTAGCACATTCCCACTTTTTGTGCCAAGGTCAGTAATAAAAAGATTAAATAAGATTGCTCCCAAAACTGATCCCTGAGTAACTCCACTAGTAAACTCCCTCCAGCCTGAGAGTTCACCTTTCAGTACGACCAACTGTAGTCTCCCCTTTAACCAGTTCCTTATCATCTTTCAGTTTTCATATTGAGCCCCATCTTTTCCAATTTAGCTAATAATTCCCCTTGTGGAACCGTATCAAATGTCTTACTGAAATCAAGGTAAATTAGATCCACTGTGTTTCCTTTGTCTAAGAAACCTGTTACCTGGTCTCTCAGCTGGTGCTGCTATCTTAATGATAAGACTAGAAAACAAAAATTGATGCCTTGTATTTTATTTGTAGATGGTTTACTTACTGGATTGATCAGTGATCTTTTTGCCATCACAAATCAAAAATAGGATTACAATGTTCTGGCTGCTAAAGTGTGCTGTGGAGATTTATGTCAATTGATAATAAAAGGGTGACTTTGTAATTTTGTAGGAAGAAGCTGAAACTTTTTGTTCCTTCTTGTCAAGTCTTCTGACCCATTGGACTTTGCACTGTAAATGAACCCTAAAGATTACTTTAAAATAAAACTGAATTTGCCTCAGTGCCTTTTTAAAAAAACACCACAAACATTACAAACATTTCTTTGTAAGTCTGTAATACAGGTCACACAACCATTTCCAACAGATTGTCTATTTCTGCATAATATTTTTGGCCCATACTTCCCAATGTAGAATCAAGATGGAAACATTAAAATGCAAGTTATTTTCACAATGCTACAAGGCAAAGGATTTGTCTGGCTGCCTGTTTTCCACATTCCAATATTTCCTGTCTTTGACAGCCCCACTCGTGTGCAGAGCACAGTGTATTTCAGGATTATCTTTTAACAACTTGACAGGTCCACCTATTTTACTGTGATTATTTTATACCAAATTGGAAGCATAATAGCTCCTTTTTGACATTTCAGATCACAGGATATGTAGCACTGCATAAGGCCTATGATTTATTATCAATATTTTGATGACACATTGCAGCACAATACTTGTGTTGCTAGAAATGTTGCTTCCTTCTCTCTGCACTGCTCAGAAGAGCAGCCAGGCAGTATAGCATCCTGAAGTTACTATCAACATGATCAAGAAAAAGAGAATTCTCAAGACCTGAATGTGACATCAGAAAACCAGCTGGGAATCACTGCTATGGGGACACAGCAACCTATAGGAGTACAGGCTTTTATAGGACAACTTTCTTCTTGGAGGAATAGGTGGGCTAAATGTTGAAGGGGCTTTGCAGATGTTTATTGAGAAACAGAAAGTCCTTTATATTATTGGATAGGTTTATTTTAATATACTTAAAACAGCCAGAGACTAGGATGGACAGCTACAGAGACTTTAAGAAAAGCATAAAATAAAAAGTTTACAGTACAAGAGGGAATATATGGTACCATACCATCATGCCACATTTTAAGTTTTTATTTAAAAATAAAGAAGAGATGGTCTTATTAAGTAGGAGTGTGTTGTTTTGTGTACGTGTATGTAATTTTGTCTCCTGTAAAAGAAACCATTAATACTTCTCTATAGATAACATAATTGTCAAAGCTGGGAGAAAAAACCCTGAACTATTTCCTGGACTACCAAGGCAGTCTTATTCTTTGGATTGTAACTGGTAGTACTATTAGCTGTTTTCATGTAGGTTAACAGATTTGTTCCATCAATGTATTTGCACCAGGCATGCATCTCAGATTTTTCTTAAGCTTTATTTATTTTCTCAACAACTGCATATTCTGAGACATCAGTAAAAACATTTTTTCCTTAAAAGGTACGTGTCCTTTTCTTGACAAAGACTGTTTCCATGAGACAGTTATGAAAGTGTTGATAAGCAGGGTCTGATACTACGTAATTGTTCAGAGGGGTAGCATTGTTAGTCTGTATCGGTAAAAACAACATGGAGTCCTTGTGGCACCTTAGAGACTAACAAAGTTATTTGGGCATAAGCATTTGTGGGATATAACCCACTTCATCAGAATCACGGAGTGGAAAATACAGTAGGCAGGTACAAATATACAGCATATGAAAAGATGGAAGTTGCTTTACCAAGCGGGGGATCAGTGCTAATGAGGCCAATTCAGTTAAGGTGAATGTAGCCCATTCCCAACAGTTGACAAGAGGGGGTGAATATTAGATGGAAAGTGACTTTTTGCAGTGCTAATGAGGACAATTCAATCAAAGTGGATGCGGTCAGTTCCCAGCAGTTGACAAGAAGGTGCAAGTATCAGAGGGAATTTTCTTTTTTTCAGTGCAAGTGTTGTAACTCTCATTCCCCCATTAACCATCCCCATCCACCTGTTTATAGTTATGCTTTGATGTTTTATGTCAAAATTGGATTGTAAGCTCCTTCGATCTGGGATCTATCACTATATTTGTCTGTAAAGCACCATATAACCCCATGCAGCTGTATAAATAACAAACCAGCTTCATAATATTATGCATGACTGTTCAGTAAATGCTGTGAAATTCTGTGCTACACCAGAGCACATAGGACCAGATTCTCTGCTAAAGTAACTCAGATTAGCTCTATTGCCTTCAGATGAGTTACACTGATTTATGCCAGCTGAGGATCTAGCCCAGAAAGTAGAGATGATCAGATTTGCTATTGCTTGATACTCTAGTCTGGAGTGAGAGGCCAACATTTTCAAATTTGGGTAACTTACATCCATATTTAGGCACTTAAATAAATAACTTAAAGTTAATGGAAACTGTGGAGGTTCAGCATCTCTGAAGAAATCGGGTCACTTATATCTATGTACAGGCAGCTAACAAGTACTTCTGGGCTAGAATGAGGCATAGGCACCATAGACCCATACCTAAGGTCCCAAATCCTAGAGTCATGTACTGAGGTTCACAATCTTTACTTATTTTTTTAAGTGTCTAGCCCATGTGGCTATGAAGAAAAGCTTGAAAACATGACCTGAGTGCAAACCAATGCACTGCCTGGTCTGCAGACAGCCTATGACAATAGTTCGAAGAGGTGTAAACTCCAACATGGAGTGAACATCCTATGTAGGTATGAGACCTACTGCTCTGGGGCCCTCCTACCAATACCATCCTATTAGAGGACTGTATGTGTGGCAAGAGAAGAATGGAGCTAGCCCCACCGACTCCTCTAGGCAAATACCTAGCAGAGAGATTGTAATTACTGCAGGATTCTGTTGTCACTCCTGCCTCTCCATGGGAGAGCAGGGATCAGGGATCTCCATGCTGCTTCACACTGACATGCTAGTGGGCAGGTAAGGACACAAAGAGGTGGGACTAGGAGGCTCAAAATCACGATTTGCCTTAATCTGATCCTGGTAAGTATTTAGTTGCCCTCGGTTTTGATTACAATGACTAGACTGCAGCAGTGAAAGTTTAGGGCTCATAAAAGTCATCTTGGGTGGTACCATCATCCTACTAAATTCTCCAACCTTCACTGCCCCAACAACATTGAACACATTTAAAAAAACCATGAAACAAACAACCTCAAACCAACAGAAACAGATACGACTTGTGACTACTCACGTAAGTTTCCTATCAATATCAGGAGGAATTCCTCTCTGTTACTGTAGAACAATAGCTAAACCAAACAGGGAGCTGGAGCTTAGCACTTTAGCCTACAACAGAACCAGGCCCATAAGCTTGTTGGCAAAACTCAGAGGACAATGGTAAAGTGACAATATATTATGCAGTGAGTTGTTTTGGAGGGCACATTTGTACAATCCACAAGTTTTGCTATAAAAAAAGTTCAAATCCCCAAATGTATTTGACTGGAGTAAATGTTTCACTTTTGGGGTACCCCATTGTGTCTATGTACCATATTGTAGCAGACTTATATAAAAGAGTATGTGCTTTCTTGGGACCTCTGCCAGTTCTTTTTTTTTTTTTTTTTTTTTTTTTTTTTTTTAAAAGGCATACAGGGTGGATACAGTTTGCAAAGGAAAACTTTTTTGGTGGGAGGGGGCCACAGGGGAAATGTTCAGAGTCACAAAAGGGAATTAGTTACCCAACTCCCACTGAAAATCTCCCCCTTTATCTTCTGGCTTTTCATAAATTTACATTTCTATACACAGAGCATAGATACGGCAAATGGGTACAGGTATTTCAAGTATTGTTCAGGAGTTGTTTCCCAAGGATATTTGAAGTGGAGTGGGCAGTAACATTTTTGAAGTGTGGGTAGTTACCAAGCTAGGACCCTCGTGCCTAAGAGGTGGCTAATAAATGCAAAGGACTGTGAAACTATAGGCTATGTCTACAGTTGGAGCTGGGGTGTGATTCCCTGCTCATGTATGTGCTAGCTCAGAACTGTAGCAAGGGCAGTGGCAAGAGGCAGCATGGGCTAGCTGCCCGGAGTACATACTTACAGGGTTCAGGCAGGTTGGTACATGTGGCGGGCTGCCAGTCTCCATGCTACCATGGCTACACTTCTATTTTTTGCCCTCTAGCTTAATGATAGCTAGCATGAGTATATCTCTGTGAGCTGGGAATCACACCCCTATCTCACAGTGTAGCTGTAGCCATCAGCATGGAGATCCTCAGCAAAGTGATGATTCTTTAATAATCAACACCCCCGAGACTGCAATGACAAGGAAAACATTAATTGGCCAAGACAAGTATCTTGAGGTATCACCTACATTTCACTCAGAAGTATGCACAATAAACCTAGCCATAAATACTGTAACATGAAATGAGCTATTAAATCATTTGAGCATCAGACTTTGAAAGCTAAAAGCACAAGATAAATGATGCATAATGATTTTATGATCCATAAGATCAAAGGGTGCTGGTAAATCAGGGAAAACTAATTATAGATCATGGGATTTAGCAGAAGTAGGGTAGATAAACCCTTAACATAGTTGTTTCTGTTGATCTGAAACCAGACTGATATGAATCAAACATATTTTGTGATCACAAAGAAACAAAGGTAAAATTTTGGGGAGGACAACAACATAATTGAGCTACAGAAGGAAGCAACGGAACAGGGGGAGTGTTAACAAGAAGCTGTGAGTCTACTGATATAGCTTGCTCATCAGTTCTCACTACAGTCTGCCTAATAAAAAAACATTAGCAACATCAGAAATAAAAGAAAGAAGCTCTTGTAAAAAAAAGCCAGAAGGGATTGGATTGGACATAGATGCACTGTTGTAAGATTAATTAATTGACTTCAGAGATAATGCAATAGTATAGAAGATAGAATAGAATACAGAGGAAGAAATGCAGAATCATAGATAAGAGAAATGCCACCCTCTACTAGTGTGAAAGATAATCTCATGTAAACTAACCATCTGTCTTTAAAAGAAGATGGAAAAGCTATCAGGAGAAAAAGAATTCATCAACACTAGCTATGCCACCTGCTATTCTGAGTCAGGCAGATCTCAAACTAGACATAACTCTAGAGTACTTTGGTGGGAGAGCACCCTGGCACATCTGTGCTAGGTGCCACAGGAAGTGGAGCTGGCAGTTCACAAGGTGGTACTCTCTCCTTCTGAGTCGCAGCAAAAGCAAATTACCTTGGTGTAGGAGGTACTATGTTTCAGAGGAGACTCAAAGCAGAGCTCCTGTAGAAAACTGTAGTGTTAACTGTATTGTCCTGGATACATTCTCATCTGGGTATTACACCCAATAGCTAGGGTGCCAGCATGGGTTCAATGGCCTGCTCTAGACTTGCTCTCTGACCTTGGACAGGTTGTTTACTCTGTGCCTCAGCTCTCCATCTACAATATGCGGATAATGACACTTCCTTACCACAGAGTGTTATAACCACAAACATATTAAAACTGTGAGACAATCAGATACCATGGAAATTGGGCACATGTAAGAACCTCAGAGATAGACAAAGTCCCCTCCGACATAATCTCCTAATTCTAATTGGATAAAATATTCTTCCCTATGTACTCTACAAAGTTGTTCCATTTCATCTCAAAGAGGGCCCGAGCTATAGCTGTATACCAGACAAACATAGGCACAGAGGACATAGGACTGAAAGGGCACTTCTAGGTCACTGAGTCCAATCTCTTTCCATTGCAAGCAACTAGGTCAGATAATCCCAGTTGTAAATGTATCAAGTTCCATCTTAAAACTAGTTATGTTGCTTGCCCCTCTCTGCTTGGGAGGCTGTTCTAGAACCTCACATCCCAGTGGTTAAAAATGTCCTTCTAGTTCCAGCCCAAAATTTATTCAAACTATTCTAAGCACTTTGGAATCTTTCAGGACAAGAGGTGATTTAGGAAAGATCTATTCTTACCAGTTCAGTCAAGTGAATATTAAAATGCCACATTGTTGAAATTATACCTCTTTGACCAAGAAAACTGTTTAATATTCAAAATTATGTCATGAAAATATGAAGTGTATAAGTTAGTTATATTCAGGGTTTGCTGTCTAAAGCCATCATTGTGATCTCTTATTTGTGATATACCATGGATGTTCTAAATAATTTGTGATATATCATGGATGTTGCAGAATAATTTGTGCACTTTAAGGAACTGCATTTTATAATGGGAATAAATTATAGATAAAACATAGCTTGTGTTCTAAAGCTTATTCTTTTCTGGAATAATAGCTGTCATCAGCATACACTGAAGTACATCTTAAAGACATAAAAGGACATCTTCCAATTTTTCCTAGGGCATCTTCAGGAGCATAGATGGATGATATTGCTTCTGAGATCTATAACTCATTGCTTCTGCCATCCTACCATCCATCTTCTACGTACCTGTGCAGGGCATGTGGTCCAGGCTGCTAGATTACTGTTTGTCCTTTCAAATTTGTTGGGAAGTTTTCCTGGAGAACATTAAAAGTTATCTACAGTTACTGTGCAAAACCTCTACACTGTAATTGCAGTAACAACATACTCCACTACAATTATGCTTGGCATGATACTTCAAAATTAATGTTTTCATTGTGCCTCCACCCATCTTGCTTACTTTTAAATGCCTATCAGAAAAGCAGATTTGAAAGACGAGAATTTATTCATTTAGATGCAAAGAAACTCTTTAAAGGTGCCCTTGCAAAATTTTGGGTGCCAAACTCTAAATTTAGATAAACAATATTAAGAACTGTTCTTGCATAATTAAATATCCAGAGCCTTCCACCAGTGCTCAGCGCACTCCCATCTTCAAAAGCCTGGGGAAAGAGATGGACTGTACAGCATAACTGGAAAGTTAGCACATCTAGGTTCTAGTGGCCCAGGGGAGAGAGAGTTCCAAAGTTTACAGTGCCTCACAGAGAGTGCCCTACCATCAAGTCCTCTTTGTTAACAGCGAGAGCGCACACTATCTTGAGTGGACAAGGGAATTGAAAGGTAAGAAAAAAAGATAGCTGAAAGAAGAGAATCTGAAAAGTTTAACGTAAACTTTGTAGTGTAGATCGGCTAGGCAAAGTATAGCATTTGGCGCTACAGTTGGCTAGTGATCCTACCAGTGAAAGCTTTACAGGAAACACCGTTCAACCTCTATGTCTGCTGCTACTGAACTCTTCTATGAAAGAGGATCATCCATTTACTCTATGGGGATGTCTACATAGCAAAGAAAAACCCACGGCTGACCCCTGCCATCCGATTCAGACTCGCAAGGCTTAGGCTGTTTCATTGCTGTGTAGACTTCTGGACTCAGGCTAGAGCCTCAGCTCCGGGACCCTCCCACCTGACATTGCTGGGTAGACTTCCAGTCTGTAGGGACAATGAAACAGCCCCGCAGCTTGAGCCCTATGAGCCTGAGTTGGCTGGCATGTGCCATCTATGGGATTTTCTTTGCTGTGTAGACATACCCTGTGATATTCTAAACTGTTCTGTGAATCAACACCATTTATCCAAAACAAGAGGGTAAACAGGATCTGAGGAGAAAGTGAACACCACTGTGAGGGAGGAAACCATGACTTGATTGAAAGGGAGTGCAGCTCACTCTACTTCACTAAGCCAACAGAATTACTACTGCCATTTCTGGTTACTCCTACAGGCTGTCCCTTACATGTAGGATATGCCTATGCTGCAAGCACAGGGGGTTACTGCAGCTCGAGCAGACATACATGAGGTAGTTTTAACCTTGCTAGCTTGGGCCCATGAAGAGCAGCTGTGGCAGCACACATTTCAGCCCCAAAAGTACTTACGGAGGGTTGGGGGTTAAATCTTTATTGTTCAGTGTCAGAGGATGTTCTGGGTGCATGTGCATATATAATAGTGTGGCCGGACATTAGAAATATGCCCATGGTCGAAACCCACAGGATATTTCTTTTGTCATGTCTTTTGTTTTTATAGCTATTTTCATCTATTTGAACCATAACTGAAAAAAGGAGTTTGGACATGTTGAATCACATTTCATTTCAATGTGTCAATTCAATTTGACATTTCCAAAACGGTTTGTTTTGATTTTTGCTAAACAAACCATTTAGACATTTCAAAAAAATTTATCAAGTTTTTTCAAATCAAAATTATTCACCCAATTTGATCCACATTCACAAATAGTTTTGGAGCCCAACAAAACTGCATTTTGCAGCAGGTTTACTCTTTACAAAAAAATATTTTGCCCAGCTGTACTCTTGTGGACAACACATTTCAGAGAACCATAGTTACTGTCCTCACTACTTTGATTCCACTCTTGGTGACTACCAAACCCTTGCTTGTTTGCTTGTAAGTGCATGTTAGGAATCCTGCTTGAACAATTACTTTGGCAGGACAGTCCTACCAAAATGGGCACCAAATCTAGAACCCTCTGTCAGGAAGTAGGGTCTTAGGGTGTGGATCAAGATCCACAGAGCTGCTTTACAGCTATAAGAGATAGGAATGTTTTTCAAATAGGCAGCAGAGGCTGCCTGAGCTCTAGTGGAATGATCTCTAATGTACATAGAGGGATATAACTTGGCTAGCTCATAACACATTCTTACACAGGGAGAGACCTGTTTTGATCACCTTTGTGAGGAGCTTGCTTGACCCTTAGGCCTATCAGTAAAGGCCATAAATACTCTGAGCACCTTCCTGAATGATTTTGTCCTGTTGATGTAGTAAGCGCACTGTCTTTTTACCTCCACTGTAATGGACACTGCTGGCCAAGAAACAGCCAGTCTAATGTGTGTGGGATGCAAGTGTACCAAGAGATGAATCCACGTGGACAATCATTCAAAGGAGGAGGTGCAGCTGCCATCTTGGAACAATTCCTTCCAAGGAGGGTCCTAGAGCTTTTATAATATGCCCTCTTTGGTTTTTTTGTTTTGTTTTTTAAATCAGCCTCTTGTTTATATATAAATGTTGATTTTTTTAAATTGGCTGGAAGCAGCCACTCTCACACGGGTAGCTGCTGAAGCTTGTCAGCTGGCTGATCTGTCTGGAAGGGTTTAAAAAAAAACTTAAAAAAATAATAAAGTACATTTGAATGTGTCCCCTTCTAGTGCACAGTATTAGTTTTCAAACCAGTGTTTGGTTTCTAACTTCTTTAAAAGTGTTTAAACATTGCTATCTGTAGACCAGTAACTGCTCCTAAGTATTTTGATCAGTCTAACTTTCAGGAGCTGCAGCTGCTGCATTGTGTGGAGTCACTGTTTGATAGATTTCATTGCTCCCACCTGACCCTTCATAATCTGGTTCCCTCCCAAAGGGAATGCTTCTTTTTTTAATTTAGTGTTTATACTCTGGCCATGCCCAGAGATCCCAATCAGGATAAAGGCTCAATTGTCCTGGGCACTGTTCAAACATCCTAAAACATGGTTCCTACCTCAAAGAGCTTGCAGTCTAAACTTAGATATTTAAGGTCTGATGGAATTCTAGTTGTTCCATAAAAACTCTTCAAAACAAAAATTCAGTCAAATGCACAGTACAGATCTCCACTGCATCTCTCATCTTCAACATTCTACATGCTCAAAACCCTTTGATGTCAATAAATATGGTAGGAGAACAGAATATTAGAGTCAAATGGGGAGCTGAAATGATTGATTGTCTTCAAAACCTTATGATCTGGAAGGAGGAGAAGAGATGTAGGACTGCGCTCTTACTTGGAGTCAGGCTCTTCTCAGGACTATAGCTCTCCTTTATACATGGGATTTCTACTTCAAAAGGGAGGAAGAGTTACAGGACCAAGATACCTTATGAAAGGGCCTTTCCTTCTTACACTGGATTGTTTTGATCCTCACTTTTGTTCTACCATTGATTCTCATTCTGTTCCACTAAGTAACCTCTGACTCACAGAGCTTCCTGACAATCAGCAACAGGATGCAGTATGTCAGAGGTACATCCATACCATGTAGGAAATGATGTTAAACTTGAGTATAAGCAGCAAAGAGTTCTGTGACACCTTATAGACTAACAGACATATTGGAGCATGAGCTTTCGTGAGTGAATATCCACCTCACCGGATGCAACACGAAAGCTCATGCTCCAATATGTCTGTCAGTCTATAAGGTGCCACAGGACTCTTTGCTGCTTTTACAGATCCAGACTAACATGGCTGCCCCCCGATACTTGAAACTTAAGTATATAATTCACGAGGAGTAATGCTATGCAATATTTGCAAGCAGATCACAGTTTCCTCAGATTTATTCATACATATTCATCTCATTTTTCTGGTTGGCCAACAAGAATTCTCATTGATTATTCAGTGTTAGAACTATGGTGGGTGAGTTATGATGGGCCAGAAAAAGTCTGTTATTGTCCTTCATTGAATGAGCATGCAAATGAATTTTCATGCATGTGAATTTGAAATAAACTTTTTCCATGCCAGTAAAATCTGATTGTTTGGAAAATTCACAGAAAAAAGGGGCATGAAGATGGATGAAGAAATTAAAAAACTCAAAAACCAGCAAGTATTTGCGGGCATCATTTCCGCAGATTATATTACATCACATACATATATACACCCCCCCCCATTATATCATATACACATAGATAGTGTATACGTGCCCTCTAGAGCATGTACTCATTTACTTAAGTGGTTTCAAAAGGAGGAAGTAGATCGGATCTTCAGTTACAGAACAATGTGGTACACTTTGTGCCACAGAGATACCTACACCTACAGTCCTCTTTGTCAATAGTAATGAGAAATGGAAATGGAATACATTTAACTCCATTATCATTAAAGATTTAAGATTATTGCAATAATCTTCCACTTCTCCTTGGCTTTATGGAACCCAGCCAAGCTGATGATATATTGCTATGTATTTTCATTCATTCTTGCTGATGAATGGCATACAGTATGTAGACAATGCTGATGACCAACCCCATAGAGAATTACATAAAAAGAGAAGATAAGCAGCTGCAGATGATGAAGAGCCAATTAACAGAAACCCCCTAGCTTAACCACAAATTTTATATGGCAGGTGGCTTTGCAATTGAATGAACCAGTATTTCTAAAATCCAGAAAATGTTGAGGAACTGACTTTCTAAAAATGAATCTTTAACAGTTGCCTTCAAGATTTATTCCCCTCCTTGAGCTCCAGACAAAAACCAGTAGCCCTTTGACCTGGAGTTCCATTATTTCTGGGTCACACTGAGTCCATAAAGTATTTTTGGCTTCTGCAATCGCTGCTCTTGCCTCAGTTCTCATAGAAGAGCTTTGAGCAGATCAGGCAGCCCCACAAGCTTCACTAACATTTGTTAGCAGTAGGCTCAGGTGAGTGGTGATGTAACAGAGCTCACATCTTCCCCTTCACGAAGCATTAAGAGGCGATCCTTAGCCAGTGTAAATGGTGCCCAAGGTCTTACAGCTACACACTGGAAGAGAACACATGTCTCCTGAGTCCCAATCCAGTGCTTTATCCACACTGCCTCATCTGAAGATATTTTCTGGTGATTCCTTGACTGGAAGTCTCATTGAAAATTTAAGTGAAGGAATTGGAGCCAATACTTGGATAAAATCTGAACCACAGTGCAGTAAAAACAGCTGCATCAGGTACTACAAACAGATGACCATTGTATCAAGGTATAAAGGCACAGAAAATCTCAAATGCCTCATCTGTTTGCCATTCAAAATTGAAAGGGGTTTTAAAACAGTCCCACCACCAAAACTTACTCCGAAAGATGGATTATTTGGCAAGGGCAATAGCCAGGTTGCAAGACGACATTGTAGCAAATTGATATAAAGTTACCTATTTTCTTGGAGCAACTATTGTAAATACTGTTTTGTTTTTTTTTAATTTCCATCTGCTCTTAAGACAAATGAATTTATGCATGTTCAAGCACCATCTGTGACAAACTTCATTTCAACATTCTTCACTCCTCCAGTGCAATATGCAGGAAGATGTGATGCTACATGGAAAACAGCAAATTGTTTTATTACCAGTTTTCTAGGACCCTGTCCTTTGTTTTGTTCTGTTAACTACATATTCAGGCATACTAAAATATTTGTAGATCTGGATAAATTTTGAAGGCTGCTGCTATTCGACTAGATTTCCATACAATGGCTCTATTTTAGACTTTATATTTGCTTTCTGATGTGATAGGTGGTGATATCAGATGAAATTAACTGCATTTTCATTTATGTTTAATTATTGCAGTGTCATAACACCTTATCATGTTACATTACTTTGTCATACAATAGATTGCCAATATGACATGGCAAATAATTGCCCATCAGTGAGGCAGCGAAGCAATTCAATGCATTACATATGGCTTCTTAGAACTACGCGGCATCCAAAACATCTGCATTTTGTTTTAGAGGACAAGCTTAAAGTTGAAACCAAAAAAACAACTGTTCTCCTTGCAAGGGCTCAGTGAACTGGTTCAGATCCACAGCACAATGAGGTCAATGGAATTCTTTCACACAGAAAGGCAGCAGAATATAGTGGATTGATCAAATAGCTCCTGTGTTCTAAGCCCCTTTGTGTCATTTTGACTCTCTAGGTGACCTTCAACAAGACAACCTCCTCATGTCCCAATTTGCTCCATCTCTAAGATAGGTATTACCATCTTCAATAATCTGTTAGGATTAATTCTTTAGTGGTTTGTGGAGTGCTCTGCAGATGTATATTGTATGAAAGTGCTCAATTAACATTTCTGATTTTCATTTACAAGCATTTGGGGGATTGGCTGAGACCATGCACAGAAGTACTGAAATTCCATGAGAAATTCTATTCCCTGTTTCTCTATTCTATTCAGTATCTTCAGCCCATCTGGACTGGAGAATTATTAGAAATATCTTGAGAAAGTCTGTTAAAAAGTTTCCAGCCTGATTTTGAGACCAAAGAGATTTAGGTAAGTTCATCTAAACTTCTGGATACGTACAACATTTGAATATAAGGATGCATAGCTCAAATGAACTTGAGGTTCATCCATCAATGTAAGAAAGTAGCTTATACATCTCTACTTGTGGCAAGCAAGATGCATTCCTCTACTAAAGAAGCCACAAGGGATATTCTGAATTAAATCAATTACCTGTATTTTATTTCTTTTTAAAAACAAAAAAAAGCACAAAGCTAAAAAGTCACCTACCCAGGGAATGGCCATGAAGTTCTGACTAACTCTTCCTTTGGGTTACTTCAGAGGAAGACACACGGATAAGGAAACACAGCAGGCACACTGATTTTCTATAAGGCCAGGTTCACACAAGGAAAGTATACCAGTATAATGGTGTCCATTAAAGTGTTTGCAGTGTGGGTCTCAGGATATGAGGGAGACAAGGACCAAAATGTGTTTGTGAAAGAGATAAGCTTTCCTCAAAGGAAACACCACCACCTTCAAAAGACAAGCCTGGAAGCTTTATTCATCACACTGTTAGACAGCAAAAATCATGGACTCGAGAAACACTGGCTTTATGCCTCATTACAATAATCTGTAAACCAGTAACTCTCCTTTGTCCTATTACTACAGAGGTGTTAATTGCCCACTTAGTTTTTAGTAGTTTCTCACAACATGTGTTAACTCCTTATGCTTAAGGATCTGTTCCACCTTGTATTTAGCTGTGAAACTCTGAGTACCTACCTTAGACCAAAGAAGAGCTCTGTGGAGCTGAAAAGCTAGTCTCATTCACAAACAGAAACTTGGTCTAATAAAAGATATTACCTTGCCCACCTTGTCTCTGTTAATTAGAGTGTGATTTTTTTGTATCTGTATGTATTTATACTGGTATAAGCCCTAGTGTGAATGGATTTATACAGGTATAACAGGTCCCTTATACTGGTTTAGTTTATTTCTATTCCTAAACTGGAGTAAACTATACTTGTGTAAATGCTTTCGTATAGGGGGGTGTGCGTGTGTGTCACTTTAACTACACCAGTATTGTTAATGCAGCAAAACTTTCTCATACAGACAAACTCTTTGTTTTACTGAAAGCTGCTGTAGACAACCTCACTATTCTTAGCTCCCAGGAGGTTGGAGGCACCATAGTCCAATGTTTCGTATGAGCATATGGGAATCCCAAACTTTTAGATATTTTATTCATATTCCTTGGACGCTCACACTGTTAAAATTTGAGGTTATGTTTCTGGATCTGTCCTTCAATGGTTAGTATCATTCTACTTCAAGCAATGTTCTCAGAACACCCACAAATTATTTGGCTAAGGCCATGTCTACACTACCACTTATGTCAGCAAAACGTATCTCACTCAGAGGTGTGAAACCCCCACCCGCAAGTGATGGAAGCGGTAGTGTGCACAGCGCTATAGCAGCAGGACAGCTTCTCCTGCCAACATAGCTACCACCATTGGTTGAAGGTGGTTTAGTTACATCGATGGGAGACCTCTCTTCCGTCGGTGTAGAGCAGCACATGAGAGAGCCTACAGCAGTGCTGGTGTAGGCACAGCTTAAATAAACTCCTGCTCTTATCTCTAATAATTATTATAAGATTAGAGTGACGTTTTGATTATAAATGGAGTTCACGTAATTATGTTTCCTCAACACCTGGAAACAAACAGTTTGCAAGCATGAGTGGGTACATATTAAGGTTCTCAGTTTGCCAGCACTCCAATATATTCAAGAGCAAACTAATTTTCCCCATACTCAGAAATGATGAGTGCATGTACTTGTGTCAACAGACTAAGCACATTCACTGTAGCACTGCTAAAGTAATAATGCCAAGTTTCCAACTCACCTTTAAACAGCAGGGAGATGAAAAGACTTGTTTTTCTTAGGAAACAATCTGCATATCAAAACACACAGACACTAGCTATAGATTGCAACAAAACAAACCACTACTGAAGAAAATGCTAACTTAGTAAGAACATAAAACTTTTACAGGGTCCAATTCCAAAAAGTCTTTAGTCCGGGTCAACAGACCTTTTGCCAGAGTAGAGGTAACAGAATGAGGCCCATAATACCAACCACCCCCAATGCCAGGCATAAGGGGCCAGAATTTCTGGGGGAAAATGTCCTCTCTCTGTACTGTAATTAGAGCTGCATGAATTTTTTGGTTTGCTGGCAATTTAAAAGAAAGAAAGAGAAAGAAAGAAAGAAATGGAGGCCAAACCAAAAATTTTTTTTTTAATTTTCAAGATATCAAAGTCAAAAGAAATTTCATTTTGGATCAAATAAAACATTTAGTTCAATCTGAAACAAAAGTTTTGTTTCTATGTTGAGCATTTAACTTAACTTTTTTTAAAAAAAGTCAATTTCAAAATGAGACATTGTTTCAAACCAAAAGATGGAAACGTTTGATTTTGGAAATGTCAAAATGAAACATTTGAACATTTCCAGAATTTTTTGAGGGGGTTTCTTCCAATGTGTGCAATTGGGCCAAAGAGACATGCATTTGTAAAATATTTTGGTGTTGTGAATCTGTGTTTTTAAGCAAAAAAAGTTTCAGACAGAAAAAATAATCTAGCTTTACTTGTAATACATTGCATCTAACTCTACTCCCATTGCAGTGAGGCTTTTACCATTATCTTCAATGGGATCAGATCTAGGTCAACAAAGAATGCGTTAGAAAATACCACTCTAACAACACGAGACTAACTCATTCCTGTTTTCTTGCAGTTCAGCCTAACGCATAGGGCCAATACAAGTCTAGGAGAAACATAAATCTCAGATAAGAACTAGTTTGAGGACTGAAGTGGTGCATACCACAGTGCAAGAAAGACAGTAGGTAATGGATATAGTTTCATTAGGCCGCACCTCTATTCATTTAAAATATCTGGGAGCATCCAGCAACAAGTTGTACAGTGCTGGTCATCATCATCTCTTTATAATCCCCAACCAGGTGCCAGCCATCCTGTTGCCGAGACTTTGCTGCCCTCCCCTTGTATGAAGTCAACAATGGCTATAGAAAGAGGAGGATCAGCTTCTTGCTATTGCAGATGTAGATACTCAAACCCCTTCCTTAGATTCCTTAAGGGAGGCTTTCCTTTTATATCCTTTCCCAATTCATTTTATCCAATACTCGTATCCCCTTCCATAGCAAGTGCCTCCACTGGGCATCTGCCACTAGGAGGTGCAAGCAAAATGAAAAGCCAGTGCATGGAAATGAACATCATCCATAGATAATATGTTGCACAAGAGAATAAACTGGAGTTCTATTCTACAGGGCTGCAACTAGTTGCCAGTTGGAATTTCCAACAGCTTAGTAAATAAACATGTCTGAAAATTCTCAAGATCTCTGTCATTAATCTCTTCAACTTTGAACTGGTGAATATTTTAAACTGTTTATGATGAAGCTGATAGAAAAGGCAGCAATAGCTATCTATTAAATCCTTATGTATGTTATTTTAGAAGTAGATGATTTATTCAAGAGACCAGAATAGCTCTTTTTTAGAGTGGCCTGGTTAAATCAGCTGCATATGTAGGATTGCGCTTTATATAATGATATTTTTATTGAAAAAGCAGCAGAGAATCCTGTGGCACCTTATAGACTAACAGACATTTTGGATCATGAGCTTTCATGGGTGAATACCCACTTCGTCAGATGAATGTAGTGGAAATTTCCAGGGGCAGGTATATATATGCTAGCAAGCAAGCTAGCGATAACGAGGTTTAGTGCAATCAGGGAGGATGGGCCCTGTTCTAACAGTTGAGGTGTGAAAACCAAGGGAGGAGAAACTGGTTCTGTAGTGGCAAGCCATTCACAATCTTTGTTCAACCCTGAGCTGATGGCGTCAAATTTTCAGATGAATTGAAGCTCAGCAGTTTCTCTTTGAAGTCTGGTCCTGAAGTTTTTTGTTGCAGGATGGCCACCTTAAGGTCTGCTATAGTGTGGCCAGGAGACTGAAGTGCTTTCCTACAGGTTTTGTATATTGCCATTCCTAATATCTGATTTGTGTCCATTTATCCTTTTCCGTAGAGACTGTCCAGTTTGGGCTGATGTACCTAGCAGAGGGCATTGCTGGCATATGATGGCGTATATTAAATTGGTGGACGTGCAGATGAATGAACTGGTGATGGTGTGGCTGATCTGATCTGGTGGGCTGATCTGGTTAGGTCCTGTGATGGTGTCGCCGGTGTAGAATATGTGGGCAGAGTTGGCATCAGGGTTTGTTGCATGGATTGGTTCCTGAGCAGACTACTATGGTGCGGTGTGCAGTGCTGGAGAATACATTTGGCAGGTTGTCTGTGAGCAAGATTGGCTGCCACCCAAGGCCTGTGAAAGTGTGGGATCATTGTCCAGGATGGGTTGTAGATCCCTGATGATGCGTTGGAGGGGTTTTAGCTGGGGGCTGTATGTGATGGCCAGTGGAGTCCTGTTGGTTTCTTTCTTGGGTTTGTCTTTTTATTGAAGTTAGTGAGAAATATACACTGCATAGACAAGAGCTGTTTTTCACAAAACATCCTCAGTCATTTAAAACTTGCCATTTTTGTCAAGTTACCAAAAGAGATTAGACCATATTTTGGGCTAATAGCTTGTAAAATATATATTTTTAATTGAAGCTGATCTTGAAATAGATGTGTGCAAATATTAAGCCAAGATTTAGCCCAGAGCAAATTTTTACTGTAGTTTATAATGAAAATGCTGATGGCCCCCTTTGATAAAATGTTGCCAAGAGATACCGTTAAACATACAGACTGTATTAGAAATCCAGAAAGTAATTAGTCCTCATTAACGTCTAATTGCTTGCAAAATGTTTTATATATTAAACTGGTTTCTGAATTATAGCACTGAAGAGATGCAATCTTAAAACCCAGGACTATTTATAAAATCTCTTGCAAAGAGCCCTTTGATTCCCTCTCCCCCCATATATACCTTCACTGACACTCACTTGGGCTGAAACAGATGCAAGGGCTTGTCCCAACTCACACTAAAGTCAATAGAAGTCAGATCAGACCCTGTGGTAAGCAGTTAAGCTTAATTTGCATCAATTTGGCATTGGGGGCCTGATTCTGTTGCCCTGCAGGAGCTCAAATTAGATGATTTAATGGTCCCTTTTGACTTTAAAAAAAAAAATATCTATGAAACATTCCTTGGCCAAACTCCCACCAAGGTGAAAATGGGTACAACTCCTATTAATCTGAGCAGAAGTTATATTGCTTACAATGGGCTGAATTAAAACATCAAAGAATATCCAATAGGTGTAAGACAAATAAGTGCAAGTTTCACTGCTGCCCCACTTTCATATAAGATGTTTAGAAAATGAATGCAACATAAAAAATGTACACCATTAGTATCACTGCTCAATTTGACTGTTTCTGTGACAAATTTCTGCTCCAAATGGTTTATTTTCAGGATTTATAAACTGAAAACAAGAGGCTACGATAATGCTGACAAATCTTACTAGTGTAACTGCACAATGAGACATTCCATGCTCTAAACTTATGCCAATTAAATCTTTAAATGGAGAACTTAGGTGGAGGCGCAACAGAGTTTAAACCATCAACTTTAATTCTAGCCCTTTGTATGCAATAAAATGTGCTTTCTTTATCTGAATGCATATTTGCCTACGTAATCAATACAAGTTGTTATGCCATTTTGTACACATTATGTACAACGGTTCAATACCAGCATTACATTCACACTGAAAAATGAGAATTTTGTTTTTTAAAAAGAGAAAAAGAATGAACACTAATGAAAAAATCTTGCACTTTCTGTACATATATGTACTGTGTTACAGCTGTACTGAAAGAAAGGGAATGTGAATTAACTGTGTACGCAAATATTGATATAGATGTACAGAGCACTGCAGAGTTAATATAAAGTTT
The DNA here is from genome assembly GCF_003597395.2 of Chelonoidis abingdonii. Taxonomy (NCBI): domain Eukaryota; kingdom Metazoa; phylum Chordata; order Testudines; family Testudinidae; genus Chelonoidis; species Chelonoidis abingdonii. Next base: position 19,999,075 of record NC_133787.1, on the reverse strand, counting down.
ACATCTAATGAAGTTTGTGTGTAGGGTGGACAGGAAACAATGTTTCCAATTTGTGAACATATTTGTGGGGCGGGTGTGTGTGTGTGTGTGTGTGTGTGGAATTTTTCATTCCAATGCAAAACAAAGCAAAGACATTGCAAAATATTTTTCATGAAAAAACAGGGGGAGGAAGGGAAACATCCATCCCAGCATAGCCAGTAGCCCAGTGGGTAGGGCACTCACCAGGCCTGTTGGAGATTCAGATTCAAGTCCCAGCTCTGTCTGATCTGGAGCAGGGACTGTTGAATCCTGCACTGTCACATTGCAGGTGAGTGCACAATCCACTAGACTACAAAGTCAGTCTCTCTTTCTCCCTGGTGCTGAATAGCTATTTATACAAAGTGGAACAGCTTTTACAGGAGAGATTGAGAAACCTTGTGTTAGATTTCCAAGAAAAACAAAAAACAAAAAACCACCAGCACCACCAAGTTTTTGATTCACGGGAAATTTCAATTCTTGGCCAGCCTCCAGTAATTACCTGTCACGCTCTTCCTGAGGTAACTAAGTACCATTTTGCCTTTGGGGAACTGAAGCACAGACACGACGTGGCTTGCCCAGAGTAACACATGCTACCTGTGGCACAGAAAGAACTGACCCTGGGTACCCTATGGATCAGGCTAGCACTGTAACCAGTGGACTCTCCTTCCTTTCACCATCTACCCTCCTGAACATTTGTTTTTATAGGACTATCTGGACTCTTAGGAAAAAGCATATTGGAAAGCTTTGCTTTTTTTCCCCAACATTTGAACTCAGGTGAAAGTGTCATGATTTTGCTATCATCAGTATTTTGAATTGCTAGATAAAAGCAGAAACACAACACAGACTCTAAAGTGGTTTCATTCAGAGGAATAACGGTGCTACTTAGCAAATCTAACACTTGTTTTTTAATGTCAGTTTGTAACTCTGAGTCCCTTATTACAATTTCAAATATGGTAATGACATTGAGAATAGCTTACTGAGAATTTCTGAGATAAGTGGTAAGTGATTAAGCAGATGAAGTTAAAATCAACCTTTTCTGTACGAATACAGCAATGTAGCTCAGATCAAATATTGTGGATTCATATGTACAATCTTGACGAGAGCGCTGCATTAAAAATTAATTGATTCAGAACAGAGCATGTACATTTTTGCCCCAGAATTCTATCATCAGGTACAGAGGCAGAGAAACCATGCCGGGGTCTCTATGTATATTAGCACAGAGGGCAATGTCAAGGGTGGGCTGGGGAAGCATCCTGTGATTACATGTGCTTAGTAACTGGAAGCCCTAATATCGAGGCCACAGATGGGCAGCAGCTGCTACTCCAGCTCACAGGCTAGAGTCAACAAAAGTGGAGCCTTGCTCTGCCCCCAACCCAGCGCAGGAACAATCACATAAAAGCTAATTACTCAGGATTTATATAGCAGTCCAGATTTTCTCCAGCCGCAAATTTGAGATTATGTTCAAAAGTAACCATGCTACAAAAAAAAGCCATAGGAACTCTCTTTCCTATAAGGTTTCACATTTCTTCATATATTATCTCGCAGGAGCCAACTTGGAGGCTTCTTTACAAATCAGCTGCCTGAATCTTCTCCAAGCATCTCTCAAATGAAGTATATTAATCTTTATGCCTATGTGTCCTGAACTGAATTTTCTAGTAGCAAAAGTAAAACAAATGGTGTGTGTATCGGCAAATACTCACAGGTCTTTGAGTAATCTCGCTACAGATTTATTAGAGAAGATATTTTAAATATAAAGAACAGAAGGAAAATTAAAATGATTAATTACTATTTTAGGTTAATAAAACTTCTCTTTACACTGAATCTTTGCATGTTAAAATACTCAACATTGTTGCAAAGTGCTGTAATGATTGGATTTGAGTGTTTAATTGCACCAGCTTTCCTGAGAGAGACCGGAAATAAAATTAAGACCTGACAATCCACCGAAGTTTTTGGTTCCCCTCTGTAATTCATGTTTACAGGGCCTTGATTCCACTTGACACTCTTGCACAGAGAGAGAGAGAGAGAGAGAGCGCATGCGCGCAAATATTGTGGATGTGTACCTGGGGGAAGACGGAGATTAAATATGAACTATTGCTTGAAAATGTCTTGTGGCACAGAGTTGTGGTAGGCATGAAAACTGGTTCTCTCTCAGGCACTGACCCTCATTCATCATTACATTACTCTGGTTTTACACTGGTGTGTAACTCAGTTTCAGGCAAGAACGATTTAATAGTCCCACAGCTTTACAGAAATGAAAGTTTCTCAGTTGACATTTTGTTCCTTTTTCCTTAAATGTGAAATTCTGGATCAGAGTTTAAGCTTCATGGGAAAAGCCACATTCATTCATTTTGCTAATTAGACGATGTGAAAGTTTATGAACTAGAATAGGGCTGTAATGTAAACATTTTGAACAGGAACCTTTGACTACTCTGGAGATTTCACTTATGGGTGAAACTCATTTAAATATTTATAATTTATATGTAATTAACAGGTATAAAAGATTATCTGCAATTTTAATATTAAGACTCTTTACATCACATTGTGTACTTTTTTTCTGCCTTAGAAGATTTAAGACATAAAATAAAAGTTATGTTTTGGGACAAAATCTCCTGCCAGGTCACTGCTCTCCATAGAAGACATAATGGGCTTAATCCACAGAAAGGAAGATGTAGGTTAGATATCAGGAAAAGCTTTCTAACTACAAAGGTTGTTAAGCTCTGGAATAGGCCTCCAAGGGAGGCTGTGGAATCCCCATCACTGAAGGATTTTAAGAACAGGTTAGACTAACACCTGTCAGGGATGGTCTAGGTGTACTAGATCCTGCCTCAGCACAGTGGGCTGGATTTGATGACCTCTTGAGCGCCCTTCCAGACCTGTATTTCGGTCATTCTATGGACTTCAGTAGAATTACTCAGGATTTACATTGGTACAATTGAGAACAGTACCCATTGCCTTCACCAGTACAGGGAACTCATCCTTTCGAGAAAAAGCTTTTCGAATTACAAAAACCAAGTCTCTACTTAAGTACTCTGCTTAAACAAACTCTGGTAATACCACAGATGGTTGAATGAACTGCAGCAAATCTCTTTGGTTGATTCATAGCCTTTATTTACTGAACATGGATTGTTTTGCATTTATTTTAGGCTATTATAGATAATGTGTGGGTAAAAATAATTAGAATTCTCTAATACACAGAAATGTAGTGAAAGAAACGTCCATAAGGGCTGGAAAACAGCTTTACAACAAGGGAGAAAAAACATGTTTCTGTGTTTTGGGATTTTTAAATTTCTTGATTGTGCACCTCTACCCCTCGATAATGCAACCCGATATAACACGGGTTCATGTATAGCACGGTAGCAGTGGGGCTCCAGCGGCGCTTTAAAGGTTCCAGGGCTCCAGTTGCTGCGGGGAGCCCTGGGCCCTTTAAATCACCGCTGGAGCCCTGCCACCACTATCCTGGGGCTGTGGCAGCAGGGCTCGGGAGGCGCTTTAAAGGGCTTGGAGCTCCCCGCAGCGGCTGGAGCTCAGAGCTCTTTAAATCACCGCCGGAGCCCTGCCACTCCTACTCCAATGTAACAGGGTTTCAGCTATAATGCAGTAGGGATATTTGGCTCCCCACTACCACATTATAGCAGGGTAGAGGTATATTTCAAACGTTCCCTTCCAGTGTGTGCACCCAGACACTGAAAGATTGTGCTACTGAGCAAGGCCCAGAAAATGAAAGTGCCAAGGAGTGAAACTGAAGTTAACTAATCAGTATCCCAAATGCAGTGAAATGCAGAAAGGAAACAAACACAGAATTGGTGAATACTAAATTAGATAACAAACATGGTTTCAGTTGTAATAACCTAATATACTGGTAACAGACTGGGAAAAATATCTTCCAAAAGAAGCTTTATTTGTGCAGTTACCATGAGTGTGAATAAAAATGCATCCAGCTGGCCATGTGCGTTCACAAGCAACTAATACAAGAACACAGGAATGGTCATACTGGGTCAGGCCAATGGTCTATCTAGCCCATTATCTTGTCTTCTGACAGTGACTGGTGCTAGATACTTCAGAGGAAATAAACACAAGGCAAATTTAAAATGATCCATCATCATCCAGATCCTATGACAGTTACAGGTTTAGGAACAGTCAGACCATAGGGTTTTGTCCCTAACAACCCTGGATAGTAGCCATTGGTGGGCCTGCATCAGACTAGTCTGCAGTTGTCTCTAATATTGGCGCCTTAAGGAATGGTCAGCTCTCCTTTTTCTCTTAGATTTTCTTCCCATGGGACCTTAGCTACCAATTCTCCGAGTTTGATAAAGTCTGCTTTTTTGAAGCCCATTATCCTCACTCCTTCCTTTCCTTAGAATCATGAAATCTATCATTCACGATCACTGACACCCAAATTGACTTTCATCTTCAGGCGGGGTTAAAGTAAGGCGGTACAGGCCGGTATAGTGTACTGGCCCATTCGCAGCTGACTTTAAAGGACGCTGCTTAAAACGCTGCTGCTTTAATGTCGCTGCCCCTTTTACGACCATCCCCCACCCCGCCGGTGGCCCTGCAGGGTCCCTACCAGCAAAGCTGCTGATGGGGAGGGAGGACGCAAAAGGCTCAGCAACATTAAAGCACTGCTGCAGCAAAGGACCATGCTTAAAGCACTTTAATGTCATTGCCCTTTTTGCGGCCCCCCTCCCCGCCGGTCGCCAATGCTGGTGGGGGGGGGACACAAAAGGAGCACCTGCCCTGGGGCCAGAAATTTAAAAGGGCCTGGGGCTCTGGCCACAGCTGCTGAGCCCTGGGCCCTTTAAATCATCATTGTAGTCCCAGGCAGCGCAGTCCAGGCAGCATGGAAGGACTGGCTGGGGAATGCCGACTCCTCAGCCCCGCCCCTTCCAGAGGCTGGAGCCGGCCCCTGTAAGTCTTTGGCTTTATTTTTATCCCTGCCTTCAGATTAGTTATCAATTACTCCTGTTGGTCAGAATAAAGTCTAAAATGGCTCTTCCTGGTTACTTCCTCCACTTTCTGGAGCACAAAGCTGTCCCTGATACTCCAAGAACTTATTGGAGATCTTGTGTTCTGCTATATTACTTTCCTGACAGACTTCTGCAAAGTTAAAGTCCCCCATTACTACCAGGTCCTGTGTTTTAGAAATGCCTCATTCACCTCCTCTTCCTGATTTGGTGGTCTACAGCAGACCCTCACTATGACGTCACCCTTGTTTTTTAACTCTTTAATCTTTACCCAGAGACTCTCAACTGGTCTGTCTCCTATCTCCTTCTGGACTTCAGAACAAGTGTATGTATCCTTTATGTATAATGCAACCTCTTCTCCCACTTTTTTCCTGACTGTCCTCTCTGAAGGAGCTGTAGCCCCATTTGCCAATATTCCCACCAAGTTTCTGTAATGCCAATTAAATCATAATTTAGCTTATGTACTAATACTTCCAGTTCTTTCTGTTGATTCTCCCTACTCCTTGCATTTGCATACAGACATGTAAAATGTTGATCAGTTTCTCTCACTGATTTACTTCGTGTTGCTCCTTTGACTCTATTTTAATTTACTATGCCCCCCTCCAACATTTAAACCCTCTGTTAAGGTCACTGTTTTTTATACTGACCTGTAGGGTTTTGTCACCTGCCCCCACTGAATCTAGTTTACATCCCTCTGCATGTAGGTTGGCAAGTCAGTGTGCGAAAATGCTCTCTACTTTCTTGGGGAGGTGGACCCCATCTCTTCCCAGGAGATCATCTTGGAACAGCATCCCATGGTCAAAGAAAAAGAAGCCCTCCCTTCAACACTATCTGTGCAGCCATGCATTCATCTTCAGGATGAGTGTTTCCCTGCCTGGGCCCTCACCCTCAACCAAGAAGATGGATGAGGACACAACCTGTGCCCAACTCCTTCCCACAGCCCTATAGCACTGCTGACTTGCTCAGGGTCAGACCAGGCAGCATCATGAGTGTCCACATGGATGAGTTGCGTAGGGTAGCAATCAGAGGGATAGATGAGCATAGTAACCTTTCTGCAATGTCTCGGATGCGGCTACTAGGCAGGTAGCACACGTTCTGGGACGTCCTGTCAGGTCAGCAGATGGATACTTATGTTCCCCTCAGAAGTGAGTCCCCGACAACCAGCACCCTGCATTGAGCACTTGGGGACAGATTTTTAATTCCCATTGGGAGCAAGGTGCTTTTGAAGAATTCCCCTATCTGCATCTTTAGGCACCTAAATACCTTTTAAATATCTGTTCTCAGGCACAATAGTATCTGAGTAGTTCTGGCTATAGCAATAGGTTCAATGACAACCTTGATAGATGAGTTAACTAATTTACATGTATGCGCCTGGTAATTGCACGTGCCAATTCATCTTGCAGTGCTGCCTCACCTGAACACAGGTCCTATAATTTTAAAGATGTGATACAAAGTGTATTCATTTCCATTTTTACAGAGAAAGGATCAATATAATTGACACTTTTCATTATTTTTCCCTAAATAAGTTGATTACATGAGCCTGTACTATAGTCTCCATTTCTCTGAAACTACTTTAAAAGAAACTCCTCATATTTAAACACATTCACATTCCTTAACACTTTGATTTTCTGAAAAATAAGCTCATGCTGAATACTTTGAATGACAGCAATACAATGTATGGGTTGTGTTTACATTCAGCAGGAACTTATTAAAATAAAAAAAATCAACATGGCTAAGCCATAAGGTAAAACAAATAAAAACTAACCTGAAGTGCAGTATCAGATGCCCAGTGTCAGGGAACTGTATGTCTATGAGAGACCAATCCTCTTCTATCTTAGACCTTTTCCATCTCTCACCTACCCTCACAAAAAACACCAAAAGCCTGAATCTGGAGCATACTTTTGAGACAGTCTAATAACAAAAGTCTGGTTATATACAATACACTAAATTTCTCCGACACAGCCTTTTGTGCCTGGAGAAAACTCCCTTATATAATTCAAAACAGTCACTACCTTATCTTTCTTTCCCTTCTTCCACAGGGTCCACAAAACTCAGCCTGCTGATCATGGCTAGGCAGGAGACTATTCCCCTTCTTTCCTTTCTCCATTTCTCCCCAGTTGTACCCCCATTTAAAAAAGACATACAATCCATGTAACTAAAAGCTGTGCCAATACTTCACTAGATTCATTTACTTGTATATCAAATCCTCTACTCCTCATCCATGTCTTTAGACTGTAAGGAATTGGCAGGGCAGGGATTTTTCTCTGTGTTTGCACAGCCCCCAGCACAATGGGGCTGCATTCCCAGCTGAACCATATATATTCGAGTAACACATGGAATACTGAATTAAAGAGGAATGGAGACTGAGGCGGGGGAAAGGAAGGGCAGAGAGTATGTTTATACAGGTAGAAAGGCAGTAAACAAAGTCAAAGAAAGAAGCAGAACTTAAGACATTAAATAAAAAAGGACAGATACCACAGTGACTTACACTCTATTGGCCCATGGATTCTCATGTTTTGGTTGCAGCACAAGGAGAGGAACGTGGAAGGGTGTAGTAATGGAGAGGGAAGAAAAAGAGGTTATTGTCAATGACAAGTGAATAGGACATCTGAGAAGAGGAAATGTGTAAGTGAAGTGGATTATTTCCAGTCAAGAAGGCAGCACTGATGAAAAAGAAAGACCTTGCTGTAAAGAATTGCAATAAGGGCACAGAGAGGAGGATAACAATTGGGACAGGAAGAAATAGGTGAATGTCTGCAACAGAAAGCAAGTCCATAAGCTTCCTCCTCGCCCCTCCCACCACCAAGCCAGGGAAGATGCATAGAATTGGATTAACTACCAAAAAAACAAAACAAAACAAACAACCCACCTATCCCAGAAGCCTTTAAACACCCAGCCAAAGTGTGCTGTGTATGTGAGAAGGTAAGAGACAGCATAATCCCATCTTAGAAGTACCACACCCATAAAGCCAACTCATCTTGCTGACAAACAGAGACTACACGTGTACTTAAGTAATAGGATCAGCATATTTGGCCCACCTACTTCATTCTGGGCATGCTGGTAATAGCATAAAGCAGGAGAAAGGCCAGCATTCAGCTTTACGTTTACAGTGGATTGAAAAATAAAATCTAGACTCTAAGTGATTTTGTTTTCCTATTAAAAAAGTCAAATACTGAAAATGTTAATGAAATAGTTAACAATATTTTTAGTTTACCAAAACTCCTATTTTTGGTAAGTGAAAATCCTGTAAGATTTTTGATTTAAAAGTCACTGAATAAATTGAGTGGAAGAAAGCATAAAATATCAAAAACTGTTTTTGTTTTTTTAATTAAAAAAATTTGAGAAATTTTCAACCAGTTCTAATGACAGATTAAAAATGACGTTTAATAATGGCAGGAATACGACAGTGAAAAGCATGAAGTAACAGGAGCAGGTATGAACTACCATTGGGCAACAGATGTTCAGATCCAAAAGCTATACAGATTCTGGTGGTTGTTTGACTCATCTAGCACAAGCATGGCAAAGGATTCCTTAATTCTCATCAAAATCAGCAAGTAGGATATAAAGCCAGGAGAACTCACCTGCCCATACCGGGTACTTTAAATCTATTAACATCAATTCAGTGTTAATGATGGCAAGACCAGACTTAGTCTTTTTGGTCATCGAATAATATGTCAGTCAAACAAATACATAAAGAAACATATGGCTGGACCTAATGTAATACACAGAGAAGTCTGTGTGTCATTCATTTATAAATGGACGTCATTATCTAATGATGGCTTTAAACCTGTAGCATAAGAAATGAACAACACATGGCCTGGTTTGCTGTTGTACCAGATGTCCACAGTTGTGTATCCAGTTGGCACAGTCAGAGTTCACACTGTAGTCTCACGTCTTTGAAGTTTGCTATTACTTTTATTACATAAAGGCTTTTTAACTGCACAGGTTTAATCAATTACTAAGTGACTGTTTTCAAACAGACAAAAATCAAGCCCTAGTTTTACAAAAAAGACACACACACTTAGGGTATAATTTGCTTTAGACCCACTCGCACGCACACATATCTGATCTGTGGATATACTTGTGACAGATGCACTTACAAAAGCAGGTGCTTAAGTGTCTGCAGTCGTCTTCCTTTTAAATTTGGGCTCTGTTAACATTGCTGAGCTGTGTTTTTATAAGCTGGGAAGATACTGTAAGAATAAATAGCATAATTCCCAGCGGAACAAATGAATAAAACATTTCACTTGTCACAGTGCTGGCATTTCATCACCTAGCAAGTTACATTATGATGTTGCTTTATGCAATGTAACAGCTTGACATGTCAATATTACACTACATGCCTGCTGGCAATTTACAGCGATATAACCGATGAGTTTTTTCTTTTACTTAGGAAAGCAACTATCTGTTCATGAAGCAGCTCAGACGAAATATTTGGTGGAATGACATGTGGCAAATGCACTAAGTGTTTTTCAACTTTTTAGATTGCTGATTCAGGCTTGTTCACTGTGTCAGGTTGCAAACGGAATGGTTTACTCAGAGTGCTACACTTACTGTGATATTTGATTCAATCCATCTTGCAGCACGTAAGTAGATACATTAAGGGAAAGCTATTAAGGAATACAGTGAGCTGACATCCAGAACAAGCTACATGCTTTCAGGTCTAAAAGTAAGGCATGCTTTTTGCATTTTTAAATTTCAAACATCCAATGAAATCTTGCATTAGGCAAAACAACTCATCACTGCATACATCTACTTACCCAACTAATAACAGAGACAACATCTATTGAAAGCAAATTTTCCCATTACAACAAAAGAACTCACTTCCGTATCACCCAATTGTCATGTACACTTACACACACACACACGGGGGCAGCTAACCAGTGTTTTGGGCGGCACCTCTCTTCTGTGCTAGTCAACATCTCACCTTTCCCTCTTCTTTCCAGGATTCTTAGTTTCCAGGAACTCCTGACAGATCCTCATCTAAACAGGGAGACAAATACATCTGCTTCTTCAGCTACTCACTCAGCCTCTGCCACCTTTCTGTTTATGTGCATTGCAGGGTCTCCCTGTCAACTAGAGTCCACCACCAGTGGAGTGTCTCTGCTATGGGGCAACTTTCTGCAGGAGCGGTGTGAAGCAGCTGCTAGGTCACTGGCCCATAGGTAGTCTGACAAAGATATCTGCTTTTTTTTTTGCAGGCTGTCACCAAAGGAAATTGGTAGGTGTGATGGTGCCAAGGGGTGCAGGGAGAGGAGAGAAAAAAAAAGTGAGAAATAGAAGAGAGTTTTTATTCCTGTGGAAGGGATGACTCCCTCCAAGCACACAAACATATTCAGGGTGACCTTTCAGGTTCTCTCAGCCTGACGGCAGCTTAACGGCCCCAAACCTGCACCACCCGCAACAGCACCCTCCACACTGGTCTAGGTAAGGCTGATAGGGATCCTCCATGGTGTTCCATTGGCAGCCTCAGTTGCACAATGAGAGGCTTGGAGGGCCTTGTATCACACTCAGAGCATGAAATTCAAGTGACAAACTTCTGCTGCAGATAAATCAATGTTGCTTGACTTGGGCCATCTAACTCTTACCCAGGAGGTTATATGAACTGTCACTTGCTGCATGTTGGAACTGAGATCCAATAAAAGGACAAGTTTTCTAAAGCGAGGTGCTTGCAACTGCATGCACGCATTTGCACGTGCCTAACCTATGCATATCAATGTCTAGTGTATGTGCAAATTAGGAATTTGCACACTTCTGGGCCTAAACAGATATGGTGCTCAGTAGGGTATGTGCAAGAAGGCTTACAAGTGGAAACATCTGGTCCCTAAGGTTATTTAAATATGAAGAACTCCAGTGCTTTGCTATATAATATTTTGAACATACATATAAATCAATCAAGGAAACAATGGCTAATATTTTCTAGAGGAAAAATATTAAAATCAAGCCTCTTGTTCTCTTGTGCATTTCATCTTGTGTCCCCATGCAGTGAAGAACCAGAACTCAGGGACCTAACAAATCAGTATCCTTCTGCAGCTGAAAAAGAACATCAGTAATAATCCAACACTGACCCATATGTTAAGAAAACCTGATAACTAGCCAAGCGCCTTTAAAAATAATCAATTTAATTAAAAGCCTTAAATGAAATTACTGAGTTTAATTACTGTGCTACATTGTATTCATGTATACAGAGTGAAACCTTGATAGGCACATTAAAGGTTTCTTGCAATATTGAACAACATTGAAATAAGAACAGAAAGTTAATGAAGTGAAATCCTATTGAAATGATCTCCATCACATTAAGACTTTTGAGTCAGATATCCAAAGGTATTTAGGGGCCTAGGGGGATTTTAAAAAATGCCAAAGCACTTTAAGAGCCTAAATCAATGGAAGTTAGGTGCCTAACCTGTGTTATTTTTGAAAGTCCCACCAAGCACCTCCTGTCATCTTTATGTGCCTAATGCTTTTGAAAATCTGGCTCTGTGTGTCTTAAAAATAAAACAAAAACACAAAAAAACAATCATCTTATTTTTCGAAAATGTCATGGAAACTGTCTTGGTTTTTTAAAGAATATCCTACAGATTTAAAACATCCTACAAACAAAATATCAATACATGAACAGATGTAGTTTTTAAACAAACAGCAATTGCAGATTCATTTTAACTAGATTGAGCAGCTGTTAACATTACTCTTCTGCATAAGAAATTATATGAAGCAACAGACAAGGGATAGCTGATCTTATCTGAAGCAGACTGCATACGCACAATTTTGTTTCTTAGAAGTTAAAAAAAAAAAAAAAAAAGCCTAGCTGAGTAAGGTAATATGCAGTTTTATTTCAGCCAGACATGCAGAACAATAATGTCAGGGGAGTTAGAAGGAAGTCTTTTTAAGATAAGAAGTGATTAAAAAAGTAATTCTACTGACAGTTTTCCTCAGCCTCAGAGCAACAAATGAGTGAAAACTTTTCACATATATTGGTTGGAGGATCTGAACATAGTAGACGTATATAAAAGTTCAAAGTCTATATTTTTGCATGCCATTATATGCTATTTATTTTTTTTTCATAGAGGGATGAATTCCCAAAACCTTTCTAGACTTACGGCAAAAGCCTCATCCCAAGACATAGGCCAAAAACATGTACTGTGAAGCATGTGTTTCACTAGAACTGCTCCACAATTGTTACTGCAGCCTTAGGCCTTATGGAAAAGTGTAATAGGAATTAATCCAGTAGGAGTCTATAGATGTGAAATATGGTACTTTAGACATTACATGAATAAACCTATAGAATTTGAATAGAGAATGAGAGCTTTCCTGTAGGTTTGTGACTATTGTGAGAGAAATTCTATAACAAGATCCTAATTCTCTACAATGGTTAGGAGTCTGGAGATAGAATCCCTTTTCTTATTAAATGCTGTAAGACTTTTCCCATAAGGGCAGGGTCACTGTACCCTCAGCTGCTGTTGTGTCCCACACCCCTATCTGTATGTGAGGGCATGGCCAGTGTCTAGAGTCAGATCCCCTGTAGTTACTGTGCCTTACCCACAAAGTCCCTTGTCTATTGGGGAGCTCTGAAGCCATGCAGGATTGTGTTTGAATCCTTACATGTGCTTCAAATCCTGCCTCGCTGCTGTATTCAAGGCTGTGGCACTAGATGCAAAATTTGCCCCTTAAAACACAGGGCCTGACAACATAGCAATTGCCGTATTAGTCTGCAAATATCACATCTCCCACAACACAGCTCAGACAGCATCAGTGATGCATCTGCCTTGCAAGAATGAAAATTCAAGATCAGAGTATTAAGGACCAATGGTTTAAACATGGCCTGCTGGCTGTCATCACACAAAAGGTCTTTCCAAGCAATACACATAAAATGGGTCCATCAGTGATTGCTATTCTAAAACAAAAGCAACTGAACGCCTTTTGCCAGATCTCCCCCCAGCTCCTAGTTGATCAGGGAACAGGACTTGCAGCATGATTTCCTTCAAACTCATCCATCGTTGTACACACACAATGACATGAATTAGGCTGCAATACCTACAGGAATTGAAATACAATGCACAGATTGCAGGAGAGATTTTTACCATGCCTAAATAAATCGCTTAGGAATATTTATTTGCAGTACAATCTGATATTTTAGACATGCATAAATAAATATATTTTGTTTCATAAAGCCACTCATAAGAATCAAAGACTGGAGTTTTGTTCAGACCCAAAGTAACCACTTGATAAGCTGGGGAGGGCAGAATACCTTCCCACCCTATATGTACCAAGATGTTAATATCACAGCTAATAATTACAGAGTTTTAATGATTCCTTCCCTTAATCTTTCCAGAAACAGTGACTATACTGTGAATTATAGTATAGAAATTATACTTTTCACATAATGTGATGCTGCCCCAGTCTGAGATCAGCTGTAGGGAATTTGTTATTTAAGTAGTACAATATGGCAGTAAAAATATTGCACAATTTAGTATAATTAAACTTAACTATATAATTAAGTACACCTAAACTGTATGGTCCCCAAGGCAGGGACCTCGATATTTAGACAGTTCCTAGCATGTGCTGAGCACTACTGTAATTAAAAAAACTCTCGACAAAACGGGTACTATATTTAAACTTATTACTAGTTTGATGCCAAGGTTTAATAATGGCCCATATCAGTTAAAAGTTACCTCTATAATTAAGCTAGAAGTGATTTAAAATTATAAATATATATATATACACACACACACACACACACACACAGAAAATATAAATACTAAATATTTGTGCTATTTTACAACATTTAAGTTTCTTGGGCTGGAGATGTGATTGAAATGTTCTCACAGCTATAGAACAACTAGCCTTATTCTACATAAGAATCTCTTCAACAGGAGAGACAGTGTACCCCACTGCAGAACACACAAAGCCAGTGGTTAGGACACTCTCCTGAATGGTGGGAAACCCACATTCAAATCCCTGCTCTAAATCAAGCAAAGGTGGGATCTGAATCCAGGTCTCCCACATCCCAAGTGAGTGATAAAGGGGGTGGCACCACCACCACCATTTTGCTTGGAAGAGAAGTGATGTGGCTTAGGTGCTCAGCTCTAAAGAAGGATTCACATCTCTGAATCCTGAGTGGAGAAAGGGCATCTCCCTCCAACTTGGACTTAAACAGCTCAGTCTCTTTGAGGGGTGGGCCTTAGGCCACACCCTCTGTGGCATTTCCTACTGGCTATCTCAGGCTGCTCACTGCTCAGCATGCTGGTTTTGCATAACCCATTCTTAAGCACCTAACTCTCCCCATGCATTGTGTAGGAGAGTCTACGCCCCTAACTCAGGACTGTGAATTCCTCTAGGTGCCATGGTGCCTAAAAGCTAGGTACCACAACGCTGAGCACTACCGCATAATTCCCACTTGTGAAGCCCACCCTAAGTGTCTCAAGTCAGGCATCCAAAATGTAAGACACTCATCATTAGAAAACAATATGAAGCTTGTCGCTAATGACATGCTAAGATCACAGAGGGAGCCATTGCAAGAGCCAAGAATAGAACATAGAAATCCCTGGCTTCCAGTCCTGCGCACCTACTGTACCATTCACCCAAGCCTCAATCTGTGTTACATTTGGTCTCATGACAACCAAGAATGCAAAAATCCAGAATCAGCCTTACAGAATGATAAATCGTAGTGCAAGGCATCAAGGGACATCTGTTCAGCTGAAATCCTCTTAGAGCTGGACGTTCATTATTTCAAAGGAAGAAGCGAGTTTATGGAAAGCAAATCAAACTATGCTGATCTTACAGAAATCTAAAGGTACTGATCAAATTCATGGAAGGAGGGGAATACGTATGACATGGGTTACAAGTAGAAAAAAAAAAGAGTGCGCCTACATGGTTTCCATATGACAGTGTTCTTCCAAACACAAGCTGAGAAAAATGGAAATCCATTATGCATCTTAGAGAAATTCTTGAATATATACTGCTGAACTAGAGATAAAGAAATAATTACTACAAACAGTAATATATTAAACTCTCTGTGTAAAGTTATTTAGTTTGAAGCTAAAACCAATTTTGGGATTATAAAAAGTGATTTCAGAGTGAAGCAGCAATGCAGCTTATCACTTATCCACACATTACAATCTCTACATACAAAATGTTAGTCTTCCCCCATATCTCAGCAAAAGTTTAGCAGCTAAGTATTGAGGTCTCATACAAGCTTACATGATTTTTGACAAACTATTCTGCAGTCCATGTTTACCACATATTGTGAAATATAAATAATCAAAGCTAAGCAATAGCTGTCAACATAAATGAGCACCACAGTGGGTTCAACTAAAGAAAGTTTATTTATAAACCACCTTCCTCGCCCTTGATCCTGGGCCAGCATACTAAAGAAAAGCCTAAGGGCTGCCCCTAAATTATGCCAGATGCAGTAGCATCATAGGGACACAGTTCTACTGGCTGAAGCTCAGGCAAAGCACTATAGAGGTTGACGCACACCCTCCCTTCCGTACCCTGAGGAAATGGGTAGCATAGAATTGAGGTAGCACAATGCATCCAGATCTGGAGCAGAGGACCGAGCCCCTTATCCTTGCTTCCCCCTTTATCTCTGCAGAGCAGCTGATGAGTTGTTCCATGCAGCCGACTTCAGTTCAAAGTAACCCTATGTGCCTGTAATGAGGCTCGGACTCAGCCAGTACACTGCAGCACAGAGTACCAGCACTTCCTTCACGCTGCCCTCCAGAAACTAAGCTTCATTTAAAAAACACCTGAAGTCTCTAACCATTATAGTTGCTGAGATACACCTGGAGGCTCACATTTTGGGGGGCTAAGTGACACAGTGAGGTCTGGCTGTGTAAATATAATGGCCGATATAATAGCTTGGAGGTGCGAGCTTCCC
This sequence comes from Chelonoidis abingdonii, assembly GCF_003597395.2. Taxonomy (NCBI): domain Eukaryota; kingdom Metazoa; phylum Chordata; order Testudines; family Testudinidae; genus Chelonoidis; species Chelonoidis abingdonii. The sequence goes on along the minus strand of NC_133787.1, from coordinate 19,983,217 downwards.
CATACATCTCAGCTCAGCTCCAGATGAGCATACTTTAAGATCTCAGCATTACTAACTCACAGCTCAAAGCATGTGAGTAAGGAATGAGGATCATCTTATGAAGATCTGGTTAGTTGTCAACAAGAGCTCATTCTGGTACCACCAATGCATGAGTGTGGGAGATACTGCCATTTTTTAAATTACCACTCGTTCAAGAAGGAGCGAGACCCTAGGAACCTAGAAGAGTTCAGCTAAGCTTCCTCAAGGGGGAGTCTCACTAGTGGAAACAAAGCCCCATGAGCCCAGCACAGCCCATTGTGTATTCTAATCTCACTGCGGGGAGAAGCCTACTGCATGCAACCTCTCATGCAGGTACAGCTGGTTCTGTGGGTGGAGCTTGGGGAGAGAAAAGGCAGTAATACTCTTCCACCTTGACCCTTGCCCATACGACTTTGTTGTGAGATAAGGCTATGGGAATCAGTCCTGAATGGGATTGTTTCACCCCACCTGTGGCTCTCCCATTCGCTATCTCCTCCAAGCCTCTCTGCACCATCATACAGGGCGATCCCCACAGAGTTGAGTGTGTGCAAAGGGGAGGAGTGGGGGCTGCATACTCTCTATGCAGCTCATCATCATCCAGATGGAACTTTGTAGCTATGGATGGGGAGAGCTGGATTTTACCCCCCTTGCTCACCAACTCTCAGATTTCAGAATGGGTCTCTCAGCCATTCATGTGGATGAGTGAGGTTCTGCTGCGTGCAGCTTCACAGCTCAGCACAAAATGAAAGACAACCCACTTCAGAAGTGTGGGTACAAAACTAACCAAGACAAAAGAAAACAAGCATAAGAAATTAAAACAAGTCACTCTTACCCCTCCCTTCATTACACTGAATCCCCACAACTTCCAGAACAGGCCTTCCTTGTGTATTCAGATATGGGTAGATTTACTTTCACTAAAACTCTTCTACTCTATTTGGCAATACCCTGGGTCAGCACAGAGATATATCCTCTGCAGTGCTGCTGAATATTCTTGCTGATGGAATGCTCACTGGAGCAGAGCCAGCACATCTAATTGCAAATTGAGCAAGTACTGGCCAAATGATCCCTTTATTTTGCCAACAGCACAGACAAGGGTCAATTCAGGAAGTTTATTTAGGTTCTAAAAGGATTAGTCTTCTACATGGTTTCAAATATCTTATATTTCAGTCAACTGCCTGTAATAGTCAAACATTGGGATCATGGAAAGCAATGTTAGATCTCTCCCACCAAGGGCTACCATCAGTGTTTCATGTCCCATGCAGCTAAGAGCAGAGAAAACATCTGTAGCTAGCAGAATTTTAAGATGTGCAAGGAAGCTAAATCACCACCAGGTTTGCCAAACCAGCTTCCTTCTCAGTTTCCTCTCACCTCTGCCTCTACTGAAGCTGGTCAAAATTTTCCAGTGGAACAGTTTTCTCTCTGAAAATACTGATTTGACCAAACTGATGTGTTCCTGTGGAACGTCAACTCCAGCAAAATTTTTGGTCAAGCCTGCCTGCCTGGTTTCCTGCCAATTCATCTTGGGCTCCCCTGCTCCCAGGCAGCAAGGTGGCCAACATAGCTCCCAGGTCCCCCTGCCTGCCCACATCCCCAACAATCCCACTGGCAGATGCCCAAATTGGCAAAGGACAAACCCAAAAATTTTGGATTGACTTCACTCCTATGCAATTTCACTCCTGAGAAAAAAAACTTAAAAATGTTTGGCTTTTCATTGCAAAGCATCAAAAATTTTCACAAGAGGGAAATTCTGTTTTTCAAGCAGCTCTAACCTCTACTTCCAGTTAGTGTGTTGTTAACATCTATCAAAATGAAAAAAGATTTAGAACCATGTGCATTGACAAAATGCTCTTCAATGCTAATGCAGTTTTTAGACCATGCTTCTGACATACAAGATGAGTAAGCGTGAGTAAACTAACTGCACAGATCTTGAGGCAAACCACTAAACATTCTTTATAATAGACTCTGAATTTAACAGAGAACTAACATGGACTGCTTTCCCGAAGTCCATTGAACAGATTTCCATTTCTGTTTTCTCTAATTGCTTTGGCTTCTTGGGCACTTTTCTACTATAGCAGGTGGAAAAGAAGCTCTCAAAAAACTTTAAAACTAGAGATGATCGAATTGTGCATGTAACTGGTCTATGTGACCCCATGTTCCTATCACTGTTACCCTCAACCTCCATGCCCCATTTCTTCTCATTCTTATACCTGTATGCTGCATCCGGTCTTAAGATTGGGAACTTATTAGAGCAAGGTTTCTCACTTATATTTGTACTTTGATTAGCACAATGAGGCCTAAATTCTCATTGGAACACAAACTTTACAGTAATTGAAACACAGTAACTCCTCACTTAACATTGTAGTTATGTTCCTGAAAAATGCAATTTTAAATGAAACATTGTTAAACAAATCTAATTTTCCCATAAGATTTAATGTAAATGAGGGGGTTAAGTTCCAAGGAAATTTTTTGGGGGCAGACAAAAGGCATTATATACTGTACAGTACTGTACTGTGGTTGGGAAGTGCCCGGCTTACCCCACACAGGCACAGCCCGCTGCAGGCAAGGATACTAGGAAGCACCTTTGCAGCAGCAACTGCAACTTCCCCGGAGAAGAACAGGCTCAGACTTTGCTGGTAATGCTCCAGGCCCACCTCTTCTCACCCCCCATCCACCTCCTCTTTGGAGCATGCCACATCCCTCCCACCCCCAAAGTCCTAAGCACTGGGAGGGAGGGGGAGAAGGCAGAGAAGCAGAACCTGTGCAATGCTGCCTTGTAAAGTTGCTGCTCTGCCACAGAATCTTACAAGCTGGCAGCCAAATGATGTTATAAAGGAGCATTGCACAACTTTAAATGAGCATGTTCCCTAAGTGAGCAGGGACGTAACATTGAAACAACATTAAGCGAGACGTTACATAAAGAGTTACTGTAAGTAATAATCATTACCAAAAAGATATACCTGAGAAAATGGGTTAGAACCCTCATCATATCAATTTCTATCAGGGACGCCCATAGGATTCAGGGGGCCTGAGGCAAAGCTGGGGAGCTGCGGCGCTCGTACTTACCTGGCGGCAGTTCAGGTCTTGGACGGCAGGGGGCCCTTCAGTCGCTCCATGTCTTCGGCAGCACTGAAGGGCCCCCCGCCGCCGAAATGCCACTGAAGATCCAGACCGCCTGTGGGGCCCGAGGCAAATTGCCCCATTTGCCCCCACACCCCCCGGAGCAGCCCTGATTTCTATACAGTCAGCTCTAAAATTGTCCAGGAGCAAAGTTAAGTTTGTAGACATAAGTTTAACTATTCAGACCACCTCAATTTGTATGTGACATGATCCAGTAACATGAGTGAGGGCAAACAGATCGAGAGAGACACAGAAAACTTGTAGCTCATCTGAGTGATCTGTTGACTATTCAACATAAAACAGTGTTTAGAAAGAAGCTTAAACATTCACTTTAACAGTGGCTGAGGCTCTGATGCAATATTGACCTCAACAGATCTATGTTGATTTACACCAGCTGAGGATCAGGCTCTAAAAGTCTGTAAAACTGCAGCTGTTTCCAAACAAGCATACTTCACCAGCTTGTCTTCACACTTCCTGCATAATGTAATTGCCTTCCAAGTCACACAACAGCTCCCAGCATTCTTTGAGGCAGACTATTTGCTTAGTCCCAGAGGAAAATATGCTTTCTTCTGGATTTTGAGCAGCGCTGCCTTGACAGGTAACAAAGTGACAAAATTGCAAAACTATGCCAGGCTGGCAGACATGGCACCTTTTATGCAGGAAATCTGCGTCAAACCCAAATTTAGACCGGAGCGAAGGCTAGAGGTATGTCCTCCATAATGCCTAAAGCACATACTGAAAAATCAGTGACTTATGAAATGGGACATCAGGTATTATTTTTGCCAAAATATATTTTCAGCTACATCTGTGTGAAGCATCCTGTTTGATTTTGGAAAAGGCAGTACAGATGTTAAGCACAATGTCTAAATATTCTTGAAGTGCTAATACTGAAGTCCATCTGCAATTTTATCTCTGATCAAAGTCCTTTTATTTCTAATCCTCATTTTTTTAACAGCTCCACCACAGTAATGTACCAGCGCCAGTTTTACTGCTTGGGGTGAGAGACAAACTTCTGGATGTCTGCTTCCTTTATCGATATATTATTCTATGTTTTCTATGTGCATATTTAACTCCCCCCCTCAAAATTTTCAGAGTGCAGTTGTGTACTTACCCTTGTTTACAAAATACTGTCCTGGCATGCACACATCATGGGCCTGTAATTTGGTGTGCAAATAAAGGTAAAATGTGGACTCCGGTGTTTGGAAGTTTCGCATTTATAATACTGATTCTTTTCCTGGCAGAAAGAAAATGCTTCATTAAAGAAAAAAACAAGAGATTATTGGGTGAATTTAATGAAAGCTGTCGATTGGACATCTTCCATCTACCTTAAGAAAGACGTGAGAGCAATATTATCTGTGCTGAAGTGTTCTCTGATCCACTCTACACCTCTGGGAGTGGGAACAGTTCAGACTCCATGCCCATTCAGATCCTTGACCTTTCTGTTTGGAACTTAAAAGGTGATATGCTACTAATTTTTTTTATTACAAATTCAGAACCACCACATCCTGTGCAAGTAAGTATAATTATCATAGGCACCATGGTTCCATCATCTTCTCGCAGGAGTAGCAATCTACTTTCCTAGTACTACACCAATTATATTACTAGCTGGGAGTCCACCTCTTAAGAATCTATTTTCTGGACATCACATTTAATATTTCCAAACAAGGCCCTCTGAAATAAATATTGGTTCTACAATGGACAACTGCAGAAACTTTTTAAAAATGCATTGTAGCGAACTATGAAAGCCATGTTAAAGTAGATAGCAGTATGGTGGCAACAGCACAGGGGCTAAGGCATGAAAACTATTCTAGTAAAACACTACAGCTGCAAAAGGTGTTATTTTTCATACAATTACTCCTCCAATTTTAGTTCCTAAGAGTTGACAGAACAATGAAGCTTACTTGTCCTAAGTGCCTGCTGAGCTGCCCAGTAGAGATACATTTCAATTGTACAAAATAATTCTGGACCTCTAACTTAAAACATTTCCCGAAGTTTGCCTCTCCACTTCTACATTTTACAGCCATTAACAACCATCAGGCAGTACTGGAAAGTGGATGAGCAAAAGGGCTACTGCTGAAATCTGAAATCCAAGGTCTCCAAGTTGGTTAAGTCCCCCAAAGAAAAGGAGGAGGGAATTGTTTATATGTCTACTGAGATCCTGATACCCTTGCTCATGTTAATAGTTCCTTACTCCATGAATTCAATGGGACACTGATGGTGCAAGGAACTATTCAACATGAGCAAAGGTGTCAGCATATCCTGCTCTGAGAAGTTTTGGTGCACCTGTGTGACAATCACTATATTAATTTTACAATTTGCTACTATCAAACATCTAGAAGTGAAATAGAAAGTCATGAATACTACCCTGAAAAATTCTAATCCATTAAAATAATATACAGTGCATAAGTCTTCAAAGAGCTTTATAAATAAAGCTCTACAGAGCATGGAATGGAATTACAGTTTTTGTATGTTTCTGGCTATCCAATATAGGGCATCACTGAGCAATTCCAGGTTTCAAATAGAAATGCTTTAATAAATTAATTTTATCTATTGAAATCTTCAGAACATATGCCAGAGGCATTCTTAAATATTTTTCACTTTCTAGATAGTGATGTGAAACCTTCCCCCACCACCCGTCAACAAAATTTTTGTAGCAAAAAAGAGTTTTAAAGTGTCAAATTTTAATCAGTTTGGTTGTATTTTGTGGATACATCCTCTAGCATATATTGTGGTTATTTTCATAATATTTCAGGAGAAAGTGATTTTTTGCTTATGGAAAAATTCTAAGCTACATGGATGCAAAGTATAATTTTTACATCTTATTTTTGAAAAATCTAAAGCCCATATTTGAAAATTCATTTATGCCCCACATGCTTTTGTGTTTAACAATAATGCAAGATTCATAATGGCTTATTTGTGACACTTTGGGATTTTGATCTTTTTTGTATTTATTAATTCTGACTTGTCTGTTGCAATAAACTAGTTTAACTTCATTTTATCAATGGCTTTCTTGTAGAATATGAGCTGAACAATTTATATGAAGAATAAAATTTAGCTTCTGAAAGCTAAAAACAAGATGCATCTTGCAAAATTTACATTTGAATTGTTCCTCTATTTTCCCCTTCCCCCCTCCCACAACTGACCACAGATAAGAGGCTGCTAAAATAACTTTTAACAGTGTGGGTAAAGTAGCCTAAACAAAACAAAACAAAAAAATAAGGGGCGGGGGGAAGAGGTAGAGAAGGGCGAGAGGGAATGTCACATTTCCTTCAATTGACATAGTGCCACAAAAAACACTGGCACGGGGTACATGCAAGATGAACTTAGCATTTGCATTGTTTGCAAAGACAAAGGTATGTCTTTGTGCACCATCTATGCATTTCACTTCAAAAGCTCTCTGCATCACACCACAGCTTCAGTCGAACCTGAAATAAGTGATGCAAAAGTACAGCTCAAGGGAAAATAGAACGAAAAAATTTACTTGATCAGCATGAGAGCTAGTGGTTTTTATTTTGGTAAGCATTTAGTGATCAAAGTAGTCTTGGACCTCTCTTAAACAGCTCTCTTATGCTGACCATTTGCTTCTTATGTTTTGATGTCTTGCTCATCACAAAAAAGGGAAGAGAAAAATCTGACTATAAAGGATACCTTAATTTACAATCTTTAAAGCCTTTATAATAATACATGAGGACTTATATTTCCTTTCTGCTGAGCTGGCAGTTTAAGATCTACATGTGGTGCACCATGGATCTATCAAGGCATTATAGTTTCCATGGTTTACTAGTCTGTAACCAGAGTGACTGTATTTACAGTTAGCAGTTTGGGTTATATACTGTACTAGTTTCCACTGCGTTAAATGGGTCACTTTCAAACTGGAAAAAAAAAATACAGTGGACTTTGCGGAATTCCATAAAATTTACAACTATTCTGTCAATTCAAATTCCTATATTAATATTTGAAATTTTATAAACTTGGAAGCACATTATTTCTGAAATCATTATGTAGCCAACTCAATGTAGCCAACTCAAAAGGAGAGGGAGTCATTAGTACGATTTAAGCACAGGAACATTAAAAAGTACATTAAGTCTCAAAAGCATTTCACATCCTTCAAGTCCTGAATGTGGCCACTGGAAGAGAGATGGAGGTGGAGCAGGAGATTATCATAATTCACCCCTGTGAAAGTAGCTGCAACATAAAGAAGAGAGATCTTTATTACGCAGCTCACAAGAGGTTTGCCCATAAGTCTGCTTCTAGCGAAGGGAGAGAATAGAAGATTGGAAAATTAAGTTCATTCTTATTAATTCTTCATTCTTCTTAAGAATTAACAGCAGAGTTTCATCCATAGTGCTGAACACAAATCTTTCTAGGGATCTTAGAGAAAAAGATGCCTAAAAAGAAACCTGAGTGTGTTGGAAATGTGCTTACCCTGTTCCTTGTGCCTGAAGCATGAATAATTGATCTTGTTTTACTGTTGTCAGCTGCACTGTTTGTTATGAGATGTTTATTCATTGTACTTGTTCTGCTTCCTTATCTAAAAGGGCTGGTCTTGCAATGCTCACATATAAGTAATCCTTACTCACGTGCGCAATCCCATTGCTTTCCATGGGAGTGTTCACAAGTGGAAAGATTGCAAGATCCAGCTCAGATTTTCAGTGGATTAATCATTGTTCACTCACATTGCAGTGAATGGCAATACACTTTTCCATTGGGAATTGAACAGTCTTCCAGGGTTATCTACAAAATGTCCAATATGTATTATCAAGGACATGATGGACACTGCTTTGGGCTCTGGCCCTAGAAACTCTTCAGACTACAGTGCCCAATTTCATTTATTTGCAGGCGAGAAGCTTTTCAAGCTGTCTGCACTTAAAATGAAAAATGTGTTCCCCATGCAACTGTCATTTTCACTGAGAAGTCTTATCTTGCATTAACCGAGTTTGACACCTCTCTGGATAAACACCTGTATTCTATTTAGAACCTTCCACTTTATTTTCACAAAGCATTAGCAGAGTCATGGACCTCAGGGTTCTCATTGATGCAGGTTGTTTATTAAAAGGGGAAGCTGGCTTTGTGGGAGTCAGGTACTGTGCAAAGCTCCCAGTCAGTCTGGACTTTCTGTGGCCATGCTTTAATTCTAAGATTTGCAGGTGAGTCTTGCTAGAGCTTGCACAGATGACTATGAACAGATCCAGACATTATTTCCAAAACATATTTTTATTTTAAATGGTGATTATACAGTAGGATCATCAATGGAATAATTAAGAAGCTGCAGACTAGTTGTGGACCTGAGCTGGAATTCTCGACCCAAACATGCCTGAGAACTGAAAGGAAGTCAAAATCCAGGACATCAAACCCCTTGTCTTCCTTCAGGGTAGTGAGATAGAAGAAGGGATGAGGTCCAAATTCACTCATATCAAAATACAGCAGCAAAGCAAAGAAATGGCGGCAGCAGATTTGAATTCCTTTTGCCACTGGCTGATACAGGAGAGGACCATGTCCATGCAGAACAGTGCTTGAACCCCTATACAGGAGTACGGAACACCAGGAAGCAATGTGCAGGGAACTGAACTGGCCTAGTTTAGAGCACTGCCGCTCAGCCACGAGAGACGATGAATCAACAGGATGCTGCCCTGCACGCGCCCCGCCCCCCCCAATAGACTTTATTGTGAAAGCATATACAATGCACAAAGCTACATAGGTAGATGTTACTCAGGGGTACTCCAAGAGAGTCAGTAATTATAAATAGCATGTTTATTCCAATGCCAACATAAGTGTTGCTTTCTCGCTAGCATGCCCAATGACAATAAGTCATCTCCAACTTTATCCCTCCCGTCTTGTCTTTCCTTGTCTCCACACCAGTGAGTAGATGAATTGGCAAGCCTGCATCTCTCCTTCATTTAGAAGAAGTCTGCTCAGATGATCAGAACTCCCACATTTACAAGAGAACACTATACGAGGAAGCCAAGCACTGATCAAGGAATCCTCCCTGAATAACCCAATAGCATTGGATAGCTGGTAGGCCCACAAAGCAGCAGATCCACTGGTCTCACCCCAGCCAATGCCATTTCCAAAAATCTCTACTTTGTCAAACCCCTGAATCTTCCCCATCACACTGCAGTCAATGTGGAGCCATACAAGTTCTGCTGCAGGTGTGAGGGGAAGGATTTGCCCCTTCTTGAATAGTGAGAAAACTCACACTTGAAGGGATTGCAGAGTCCACTATGCATACATCTGTAGGTAACCCTTGTTCTCAATTATTAACAACTGTTGAGGCCCATTAGGGTAAAGATCGGGTATTTTACTTAATTGGCCATTATATATATAAAAAAATCCCATGATACTAAAGTAGTGTCTCAACTTCACTAGCAATTCAAGTCAAGGCACCCACCCACTTCCCTTGTAAATCTCAAATCTCTTGTAAAAACTCACTTAAATTGTGATGCCCATAAGAAATGAGCTAATGAAACTAAAAGTCTCCCAATTATTCCCTTATCTTGGTTTCCAGATATGTCCTGTTATCTCTGTATCTGATTCTTGGAGTATTTTTGAATCTTCTACAGCACCAAGCACAATTGTAGATCTTATTTGATAACTGCAACAATGATTTGAGCAATTACTATAGATGGTAAATACTAATGATCTTAGTATAATTTTACACCAGTTCAAGCACTGTGAAATCTGAAACAAACAATTAAAGTTCAGAGGATGTTTTGATGTGTAAGTTTCACAAAACAGGTGGGTTTGCAGAAGTGATTTGCAGGATGAGAGGCAGAGTCATGCTTCATACATGTTATTCAGGGGACTCTCCCAAGATAAGGGATGACACAAGTTGCATAAAGTCAAGAGTGGGGAAGGTAGAAATGGAAGCTTGGAGGTCAAGTTGTAACTAAGGGAAGAGATGTATAAAGGAGCAACTTTGAGAATACTTTGAAAGTAAAGAGACTGCTGTAGGTGTTTTTAAATAATGGAACCCACCTTTAAGTCACTGGAATCATTGACCGGGCTTGTCATTGTTCCTCAAAGAGGCAATCCTGTAGTGGTACTCCCAGGACCATAACCACAATGTTACACAAGTCTTGTCCCTCTTCTTGGGTATTTGGACACTTCCCACAGGCAATTCCATGCTTAAAAGTGTTACCTTTTCATCCTCTCTCTTCTCTTGGAGGTTTTTGATATATTTTCTATATCTGAAAAGATATTGAAAACCGAAAAGATTTAACTGCATGCTTTCTTAATAAATAAGACATGATGAAACAGTGACAGTCACATATTTTGGCAAGTCCAGGTACCAGTTAGTTAAACCACTTGGAAAGCATCAAAGGTGAGTGAATAATTCATAACAAACACCTATCTGTTCACAAATAGTCCATGAGCAGATTTCCATTTTCTTGAATTTATTTATTGGAAATCATTCACCAAAAAACCTCTGAGATTAATTTGAGGTCTGGAGACTGTTCATGAGCAATTTATCCAAAATAGTTAGTATTCATGCAGTACTGTGTAAATTAGATTGGACACCTAGGTCACACAACATTGTGCATGTTCTTTATTACTATTTAGATTGTGAACCAAAGTGTGTGTGATAGTTAACTGGGATTAGAATGAGGTACAAAGTTTACTATCATTTTAAGATGCACCATGTTTCCTGCATGCCAAAGAAAGATAATTCCTTAGCGCAGCTCAAACCATAACACTGAACTGGTACAGAATACAGAGAGAATCTCTCTAAAGAGGATACACAACCAACACCATGAACTGCAAGTTAGGAAGGGCTTTGAATATGTAGCCACTATTGAACATGGATAAGGCTGGGATGGATTCTACTGGAATCATTTTGCTAAGTGTGGAACATGGAAATCTCACTTTGACAACCAGTAACCACTGATATAAGATTGCTCTCAGAAAGTGGTTTTAGTTACTGTACTTTCAAATGTATTGCCAGGAAATAACTTCAGATGACACAGGCATACTATCTTTAGCTCACTTTGGGAGATGGGTGATGCTTATATACTGCCAGTTACTAAATGTGCTTGTCCATTAGGTTCCTAATACTGGGGATACATTTTAGTTGCCTTATTCCTTGAGCAGTACCACATGAGCATGTTAAGAATAATTTGGGTTCATGGTCTCATGCTTGTGTTTGCAGATGCTCACTAGCAAGCATCTCCACAATCTAACTATAGCAGTGCAACTACTTTCAGAGAATGCAAGAACTTCTAATACACACAGCTGGTTGAAGACTAGACCCTTGGCAGAAGGCTTTCAATGGAATTTTCAAAGGGTACATACAGAGAGCTTTCGATTTGAGTGCAAGTAAAACCAGAGATGAGCAAACTCGTGGTCAACACATGATGGTTGTATTTCACCTTTTTTATTTTAAACGTCCAAACATTTATTGGGATTTAAATTCATAATAGAGAAGATCATCAGTCAGGCACTGAGTTGGATCAGCCTTGCAAAATGTTATTAAATATAGAAGCATCAGCAAAACCTGCTCACTGACCCTTCTTTTAAATCATAGAATAGAAAAAACAAACAAAAACAAAACTAATCATATTTTATTGGCTCATATAGTACATGTCCCAGGCAAGTCCAGTCTTGCAAGACTCCATTATAGGCTACTTTACCCCTCAGTAAAATCCTTCCTTTATCAGTCTGGTGGAACTGATCTGGAGAAGGTAAGGAGAGATAAAGGAGACAAGGGAAAATAATAAGGATAAGGATAAATCCAATTTTTCAAGAGTGACATACCTTAACTGCCTATGTTTACACTGCAAAAAACAAAACAAAACAACCAACCACCACATGGCTATGAGTCTCAATGGCCAGGCCAACTGACTTGGGTTCACACTACAGGCCTAAAAAAATAACCATGTAGATGTTCCTGCACTGGCTGGAGTCCAGGCTCTTAGACCCATCCTCCTTGCTGGGTCTTAGAGCCTGGGCTCCAGTCCAAGTTGAAATGTCTACACAGCTTTTTTTTTTTTAAGCCCCACAGCACAAGCCCAACTCAGCTGAATCAGGCTTTGAGCCAAACTGCCATGAGTTTCCCCCCACCTTGAGTGCAGAGATTACCTAGAGCTCCTAACTCCCACTGTTTTGTAATTGAACATAGAGCTTGTCTACATGAAACAATTTGTTTGTGGCTAGCAGGGATGTGAATCTACCCTGCCATGGGCTAACTAATCGTGGGGAACCTGCTGATGTGCATTAAGAGTTCATGAATACATTGTGATCTAGTATCACATTAATAAATGGTTAGCGCACTTCATCAGGTGCCACACGTACAGCTAGTCCACATCAGGCTAGGGTGGTGTAGATTGTTCTCACATTCTGGGGTCTGAATGTGCTAAGCCTTTTTTGAATGTGGAACATACATGACTAAGGCTTTGCAATGCTGAGCAGAGAAGCACCAAAATACTATTAAAAATCTGAGCCACAATCCCTTGTTCAAGGTCACATAGGAAGTTAGTGGAAGACTCAGGAATGGACCAATTTCAAGTCCTGTGGTTTAAACCACAAAGCCATAACCATGCCAGAGTGAGGTGGACATTGAAAAGTCTGCTTTATTTCTTAATTTAAATCACTGTATTATGAAATTAAGCCATAAAATAACCAACAGAGTAGAACTCTGCATATATCATAAGCATCAGTTGACAATTCCAATATTGTCCATTGTCACTAACCAAATCGGTATTTTATTACTAGTTCTCCTTGGTGACTGCATTTGAATCAAAGGCCTGTAGGAGTTGAAGTTTCTTCATTCAATACTGCTCCCTAAGGGTCCACACGTTAGGACAATTCAGAAATCTAATTCCAGTCATACACCTGAGAGTGTGGGACCCTGCAAATGTAATCAGCAATGAACAGCATTCTGTACTCACTGTACACTATATACTGAGTGCAGCTCTAGTAGGCAGTATGGGGTAGTAGTTAAAGCAAGAGGACAAGGAGTCAGGAGATCTGGGTGAACCTGAAAAAGGCACTTAACCTCCCCATCAGGCTACAGTAAGTAAAGTGGAAATGCGACCTCTGTAGAGCACTTGGGGATCTATTGTATAATGAGAATTAAATATTCATATTCCTTTTTATAGATTAAATATAACCTTTGCAGCAAAAGCATGATTGGACAAACTAAGAATCTAGCAAGGTGTCAGTCAAGCATTTCAACAATACATTCAGAGGCTTATTGCAGAAAATACTGAAAACAAGCAAGATCCTATCCTGTCAGATCTAGGAGCAGAAGCCTGTATATAACTAACACACACTGCTTTCCATATCATACAGACAACTTCTCATCACCAATTTTTAATTAATGAGACATTAATATTTTCCAGGCAATTTGGGGCAGAGCTGCTTATGCTTTCTATAGGGACAGATAATGCAAGGCTAAAAACCGGTTCTACTCTGTCAATCCTGTAGCAGATTCCTTGCTCCACCCACTACAAAGCAGCAAAGCAATACAGATATTTCATATTTTAATATATCTTCTGTAACTGTTTTTGTTCTTGCCAAAAGGAGGACCCCCTGAGAGCAGAACCTTGTGCTGCAGCTCACCAAACACTCCCATTAATCTGTCTATGGCTATTTTAAAGGCTTAGAGAGTCTTTTGGACTCAAGAAACCTATTATGGCAGAAGATGACATTCATTCATCATTGTCTTTTACCTTCTAGACATAGATTAGTGACATTAACTTTGACAGCCCTAAACACTAATGTTATTACTGCAAAGCCCAGCAGTGCCACTATAGTTTAAAGTCTGTTGATGTTACCATTATAAACACCATTTTTCAAGGGGTTTAAAACTCCACTATTCGAAATGGCAGGAGGATGAAACTCAAGACAGAAATGGTCAGTCTGGCCATGAATTTTCATTATTATTATTTTTTTTTAAAGGAGGAGAATGACTCATTTGCCCCAGTTTGTCAGCATTCTTGTGGTCACAAATATTTTCAATGTGATTTCCTGCATCCTCCCCAGCTTGTGCGCTGCTTAAAAATGACGTGTTTTTTTTAATAGGCCACATGTCTCCACTACTTGTGAATGATATCATCCCAAAATGTCTGAAAATAACTCTCACAGCTCAGTACGCGATAGGAAGGGAGTGTTAACTGGGTAGAGTGCTGTCATCTTTTCCACAAACATTCTCTAGTAGATTGATTTTGGAGCAATTACACTTATGAAAAAATAGCATATATTATATTTATACCAGGCCCAAACCTGACCAGCTTGGGACTACTTGCCATATACGTTGAGGACACCATGTTGGGTTCAAAATCTCAAGTCAGTCTTCAGTTGGATGTGAAGATAACCTTGCAAATGTGAACAGAGTGTAAATCATGGAGTGATGTCTGCCTGAGTTTGTAGAGCGCATAAAACAATAGGTCTGAGCAGGGTAAACTTCCCCGTTCATGTCAATCGGTTGTTTAATCACCACTGGGCATCTGCATTAAGTGTCAGCATTGATCACTACTTCTCTGTGATCAAAGCATGCAAGAAGGGGAAAGGTCCTATTATGAAGATTTGCACATCTCATTTTGGCAACAGGCATCGAAGTCATTTGGGAGACTATCACCACTTATTTTTCTCTCCCACTCTGGAAAGTCAACAAACCAGAAACGAGGACTGGTGCACAAGGGAACATCAGAGTCCCAACAAGGGAGAGCCAATCTCATAGAGAAGACACAAGCATCCATCTTCAAGCAGGGCCCTTATCTACATTAGCTCATCCAGAGTTAAACAGAAAAAACACTTTCCAGGTTCTGACTTGTAAATGTACAGTATGTGCCTGACCTAGGATATCAGTGTCATTGTTCAGGGCAACTGCACCTGTATTTCACTCTCAGACATCCTGCTCCCCAGCCATTGCCTTCCTTGGGTGGAGACGCACATCTCTCTCCCTTCTGACCAGGGTATGTCCAGGCTGCACAGCTCCCAGCGTTCCCAGCAGAGGGAAAGCACATCGGCTTGCTTTCTCTTCAGAGTCTGATAACAGGTATAATTGCTACAATTACAAGGTACCGCACAGCACTTCCTAACCAAGCCTGCTTAATTCTTAAGGTAAAAATTACTATAGGGAAAACGTTAAGCACAATAAAAGAACCTACATGCATGCTAATAAGCTTACCAGAGATCACCCCACATCTCACATAGGCTCTGGCAGGAGCAGTTCTACAGCCTCTCCTCCACCCCGGGGGAGATTCCTTGTTGTTGCAAATTTGTCACAGCTTCAGCTCGGAACAAACACTAAGTCTTATGGCTCCTCAGTAGGCCCAGTCCTTCCAAGTGTTCCTGAAGGATTGAGGCTTGTCTGTTGCCTGGATCAGGAAAAAGGCCCTGAGCCAGTCTAAAACCAGATCATTTATCCAAAAAGCCTTTGTCTGTTGATCCCTGGAGTATCCAGTTTGAACCCAGGGGAGTGTGGTTTTAAAGGGCTCATAACAGAAGTAGTACATTAGCATCTCCCATCCTACTAGCGAAAGCACATACAACACCACAATATAGAACACACGCAATTGAATTTTAACACAATGCATCCCAAAGGTATTAACCCTAATTCAATAAGATTTAACTTAATTCAGTGAAGTCTACCTTAATGCTATAAGGTTTGTTCCACTGGGGGCATTCAATCCCTCCTGAGGGGAAAAGAAACCCCACGCACCCAGCTCAGTGTATCCAAATCCCAAATGAGGGGGAGTCAAACCTGAACAACACACACAAGCATTGAGCAAATCTTTGCAACATCTACTGTAAGTGGCATCTCATCGGGACACAGTGGACAGAACTTGGAAGAGTAACCAATTTTCTCCCCAGTTCAATCCTACATTACACGACACTATAAAGTTATACTAGTAGAGAAAACCCATCAACTATTGTGCAGAAGATCTAAAAGGCTTAATGCAGCAATGTTTTTTTCTGTTTAGCAATGGGTGAGCTAATGTACATAAGGCTTATGTTTCAAGTTGGAGTAACTCAGGGGTAGGTGGCATGTGAGCTGATTTTCAGCGGCACTCGCACTGACCGGGTCCTGACCACTGGTCCGAGGGACTCTGCATTTTAATTTAAAATTTAAATGAAGCTTCTTAAACATTTTAAAAACCTTATTTACTTTACATACAACAATAAGTTATAGACTTATAGAAAGAGATTTTCTAAAAACGTTCAAGTGTACTACTGGCAGTTGAAATCTTAAATTAGAGTGAATAAATGAAGACTCGGCACATCACTTCTGAAATGTTGCTGACCCCTGGAGTAACCATTTAAAAGTTAAAACAAAAAAATGCAGTACAAAAAATATTCTTGCATCATTTCATATATAATTGCAATTTCATTCTAGTGAGACTTTTAAAATCTCCTTCTCTATGACATCATGGTCTCTGGAGAAAGCTAGAAATATAATCAATTACTTTGCTTGTTTATGACGTGGTGATCGTTATAAGTTGATTTGCCCTCTCTGCTATCCTTAATCTGAAAAGGCAAAGAGAAATCAATGCAATTACAGAATAGCAACATCTCCACTGTGCTAAAGACAGTTATTTTTGCTAGTGAGTCTGTAAGTGCCCAGAAATGTTAACCTTGGGGTGTGTGCTTCCCATTCAGCAAATTGACCAAAATGCTCCTGATATCACTCCACACAGTCATGTTTTAAAGTGAACGCACATTTCATTCATTAACATAGCACTGTAGGGGTCATTCGGATGTATTTTCAGTGGAGGGCCTGAAAGCTAGTTATAGAAACGCCACTGTGCAGTGAGCTACTGCCTTACAAACACTAGTGGAAGATTCAACACCCCATGCCACAAATCTAGAAAACAAAAAAGCAGACAAATACCCTCATTTGAGGGAGCCAATATAATAGTCACCATTTTTTCTAGTGGCTTCCCGCAACCACATAAAATAATTTCAGCTTTATTTGGATTAAGGCTGAACCACTTCACCCTCATCCAGTTCCCAAACCCAGAAGGTACTGGGGGCGGGGGGAAGCAAACAATTGTATCAGTACAAAGTCAGAACTGTGTGTCATTGGCATTCTGGAAGCGCTATCATACATATTGTATTGATTTCCCCAGATCATATCCTCACATGCATATGAAACAGGAGAGAGAGACTAGGACCATGAGGTAATCCAGGAGAGAGCCCTTGGAACCAAATGTACTGTTACCAGATATACCCATTGAACTTCCCCAAGAAGAAAAAAACCCACCACCACTCAACATATATCTGCATCTAGAGTCCAGGACCAGCCAAACTTACATCACCTAGTTCATGCAGACTCCTGGAATAAGGTCATTCCAGACAATTCTACAACCAGCCATCCTGACCAAACAAACCACTTCACTAAACTGATTTTATAATAGTATTGAATGGGGAATAATTAAGGTAGTAACTGAAACTGCCTGGGAAACTTCACCTCTTCCACTACAACCCTCATGTATGGAATCCCACAAGGATCAATTATCTTTAGTCCTATTTAACACTTACATGCAATGACTAGGAGAACTGGTAATATGACACGGACTCAAGGGTCAGCAATATGCAGATGACACACAGCTCTTCTTATTCTTCACCACATATGACTATGCCAACTAGCACCTAGATGGCAGCAGTTCTTGGATGAAACCATCTTCTGGATGAAGAACAGCTGACAAATGTAACTTGAGCAAAATGGAGGTTATGCTGCTGGACAAAGGAAAGCACTGAGCACTGTCACTGTAAATTTCTCCATCTCCTCTGGTTAAAAGTACACACCCACAAATGGTCCATTCAGTCCCCTGTTTAGGAGTGCCCTTGGATTCCTCGCCGATGCTAAAATCGTACATAGCAGCATCTGCAAATAATGCTGTTTTCCATCTCTGGTTAGCAAGGGAACTATCCCTGTGGCAGGCAGTGACCTGGCATCATGTATATTTGCCTGTGTCACATTTCGGTTAGACTACAGCAACACAGTATATCTGGGCTCAATGTCATAAGCCCTTAGGAAACACCAACCAGTACAGAGCATGGCAGCACCTCTTCTCAGAACAAGAGAGGCTACCACATGCACATCAACCTGTCCTCCACTCTCTAAACAGGCTTTCTATAGAATACAGAGCTACCTTCAGAGTCTGTCTTTATCTTCAAGGCGTTGAATGGCCTGGGCCTAGGATATCTAAAAGATTGCTTAAGGCTCTGGGATAAGGAGCACAATTGTCAGCTCCACTCTTGAGGCACAACGGAGCAGTTAATTTCAATGGTACAGTTCCTATGTGCAGAGCTGCCTCAGGGGTGGTTTCATTAACTATAATATGAGTCAGTGTCTTTGGAAGAGAGATGCAGCAGAAGCTGGAGACATTCACCATTATTACTCACAAGTCATCTGAACAATCAACGATAGCTTACTGTACACCAATAAGTAAGAGATGGTAAGTTACTAGGCTTGGATCTTGAAAACAGAATACACAATGGACTTTTGTTTATAGTCCAGATCACATTTTCTGTTCTCACAGTCTCAACATGATGCTGCATACAGTGCAAAGCAACTTTAAAAACAAACCATCTTTGAATTGGATTCTTTGTTTAAAAATCATGTAAATATTATTTCTTGTCTTAAATTTTTATGAAAAGCTTGGTTTTACAAAACAAATTTTGGACAACTTCACTTGATAGTGCCTTTAGCAAATGTGGCTAGACATATTTTAACATTGTCAATTTGTTTTTTATAACATTAGTGCAGAATGCTACTTTACAGAATGGCACTGTTCTGACTGCAAAACTGCACCGTGCTGTAAGTGCTTGTGTAACCCATACACTTTATACTGCAGCACTGAATTTATTTCTCCAGGGGAGGAGACCAGGCTCTTAGTTAGAAGGACCCAGAAACATTCAGAACAGGGTGTGGCAGTTTCTAGACATGCTCAGCAGCTGTTTCTGAAGCAATTTAGGAAGTTTTCACTGTCGGCAACCCACCAGACAGGTGATACCCTCATCACATTCTGACAGCTAAGGCAATCAAACAACCAGGGGAAAGGGTGTGTATGAATGTGTAAGCAGAGTCAGGATGAGCTCTACCCTGACATCTGGTGGTGAATTATGGCAAGTGTGGAAAAGAATTTCAGAGGCTGATCGTGTTTGCATAGTCACACCCACTCCGCTAAGCATAGCCCACGACAGCCTAAAATGGTTACTTTCACAGCTGTGGGATCCCCAATTTCTTTGTTATTGGGGCAGGAGGAATAAAGTGTTGTCACCCTGATTAAGTAAATGAGGAACTATGAAACTGTTTTATGATAAAGGGTTTCACTATCAACTAAATAGCACTTGCTAGACAAGAGACATGGGTTCAAAACCCAGTGAATTGAAGAGAGGCTAGGACAGGTATCTGTACCTGGTGGTGCAGGTGCCTTGTGTGAAGCCAGAAGCACCAGTTCCACCTACTCCTCTTTCCACTGTGGAATATCAGAGTTGATTTTTGATTCCCTTAAGAATCTAGATACAGTTACTGAGCTGAACTCACTATAGGCTAAGGTGCACTAACACTGGGGCTCCCTACCGTGAGCTGAATTCACTAAGAGCTGAAATCACTAAAGGCGGAATTGCTGAGCTGAGAGCACTGAGTACTGTGCCAATTAGTGGGGTAGCCTGAAGCTATACTGCGGAGCAGAGCAGTTTGTGGAGCAATGAGTGAGTGGAACCAAAAGCAGTTTGTGGGAGCTGGAGCAGATCATGGGACAGTTGGTGGAGCAGAGCAGCTGGCAGAGCAAAGCAGAGCAGCTGTGGGACGGTGGAGTGGCCCATGGAGCGAGTTGGAGCTGAGCAGTTGTGGGGACGGCCGGAGCAGATCACAGGACAGCTGATGGAGGGCAGAGCAGTTGGCGGAGTGAGTGGAGCAGTTTGTGAGGACAGCTGGAGAGCAGAGTGGAGTGGCTGGTAGAGCGGAGCAGTTGTGTGGAGAAGGCGGAAGCAGAGCCCCACGGAGAGGCAGGGCAGTTGGCTCCGGACCACGTAAGGTGCCCCTTTCTACCCAGGCTGGAGGAGAGACCTCTGCAGATAGACTCTCGAACTCTGGGCTGCACTGACCCGACGAGACTTTGGATTGTGGGACTTTTGGGACTGTGGGTGATCTTTGGGTTGCTGGACTCTAGGGACATTTGGGGTATTGGACTTTGGAGTCTTGGGGTGATTTGGGGGTTGCTGGACTCAAGAGCCCAGAGAAAAGGACACGGCCCAATTTCCTGGGGTGGATCTTTGCTCACGGTTTGGTCTATGAACTCTAGTTGAGGTGTTTTCCCAATTTAATGCTTGTTGTTTATCTCATGTAATTAAACCTTTTCTGCTACACCGAGACTCTGTGCTTGTGAGAGAGGAAGTATTGCCTCTTCGAGGCACCCAGGAGTGTGTGTAAGATTTTCCCAGGTCACTGGGTGGGGGCTCGAGCTGGTTTTGCATTATGTTGTAGGGAAGGGACCCCTATGTACTGAACCTGGTACTTGCTGCTATCAGTTTGGCCTGGCAGAAGGGTTACATACACACACACACACACACACACACACACACACACACACACACAGGAATTAGAAACAGACCTGTGGATTCAGCAGCTGATGGACGCAGGACCAAGAGAGGTGTCTGCTATGAGGGCTGGGTCCTAATTCTTGTACCACTTTGTGAGAGACTGACTATATCCTGCAACGTCCTGAACAAACCTTATGGAATTAAGATTAACTTAATTTAATGAAGTTAAACCTTACCGAATTAGGGCTGATACCTCTGGTGTTCATTGCATTAAAAATACAATTGTGTATACCTTCTTGAGTAGAAGTAGAGAATACTTCCTCCCTTATCAGCTCTTTGACATCACTCCCTGAGAGGTATGCATATACTAGTTCGAACTAGATTCTCCAGGGACCAACAGACAAAGGATTTTTTGACAAATAGCCTGGTTTTAAACAGACTCAGGGCTTTCTTCCTGATCTAGCCAACAGACAGAACCCCACGGAAGTCCCCAATCCTTAGGGTACGGTTGGAAGGATGGGGCTTACTAAGGCCCAGTAGGATTGGGTTGCTTGTTCTGAGCGGAAAATGTGACAAACTTGTGACCACAAAGGAAACCCTCTGGATGGTGCGTTGAGATCCCGCTCGTACCAAAGCCTATGTGAGGATTGCAGGGCTCTCTGGTAAGCTTACTAGCATGCATGTAGGTTGTTTTATTGTTTTTAATGTGCTTTCTCTGTAGTGCTTTTACTTTAAGAATAAAGCAGATTTGCATAAGATATTCTGTGTGGTAACTTATAACTATAACAATTACACCTGTTATCAATCTCTGAAGAGAAAGCAAGCAAGTGTGCTTGGGCAGCCCGTCTCTGCTGGGAACACCACAGTGAAGGCAGGGAACTGTACATCCTGGAAATACTGGGGTCAGAAGGGAGAGACCCCTGGTCTTCACCCAAAAAAGGCAATGGCTGAGGAGCTGGATGTCTGAGGATGGGTGCCCTTGCTGGACCACTGAGGTGAAATACAGGTGCAGTACGACACAGGCCAGTGCTATTCCAGCTTTATTTACTGGGTGTCCCTCCTCTATGATCATGTTTGCTCCAACATGGTGTTCTATGGACCTAGAGAGAGCTTAGGGGGGTGGGCAGGGGGAGAGAAGCATTCATTATGCTAGAAGCTACAGAGCCTGAGGAACTTACATGTAGCTAACTGCTGTAAACTGGGATTTTCTCTCAATTAAAGAGCAAATGGGGATGCACTTAGTGAGGTGAGGGGTTGTGAATTTCTGCCTGACATAGCTCAGCTTATGGAGAGACAGTTGTGTCCTATAGAGATCAAGAAAATGAATATTTTATATGCTGATCCCAATCCCTGTATCACTTTGGATACTAGCTACAGGTTTCTGTTTCAGCCACAACTGAGAGGACCAGCCAGCTGGTAACCTGAGGGATTGGAAGGCTGCTAGCTGTGGAGAACCCCCAACTGTTTGTTGGCTGACAGGGTTCTGAAGCCCAAGCTCCGAAGACTCCAGGTGTCTGACTCTCTCACTCTACAATCACCCTCTAACGACTGAGAAATCATCTCTGAGATCCAAGGAGAAGTTTTAATATGTATATGAAAGTATTGAAAAGGTTATGTTGAAACCTTTATGTAAATATCTGAAACAGAAACAAAAGGGGAAAAATCTGTATAAAAGGAATTCTTGTAGATTTACTGTCTAACAGCTTTCGTTAAAAAATTCCTATTATTCCAAACACTGTGTACTATCTGTACGCATTCAGTGTTGGTTTTACTAAAAGGGTATGTGCTCGCTCTGTGAAATTGACTAGGGATTCTTACTGTCCATTTATCAGGGTTTTATATAAAACAGCCTGAGTTTTAACGTTATGTAATGCTTTCTGAAAATTCCTGAAGAGACTCAACTCTGACCTGTGCTTCACCAGAGTTAAACTGAAGAAAGGAGTGTAATAATTATACAGAATATTGCCTGACCACCATCACCCCGTTACACACAGAGTTATTATTCAGGCTGTATCAGCTCAATCCCATATCAAAAAAGATTTTTTGCAAGAGCAATTTTTAAAATGTTCCTTCAAACAATTCCAATTTTCTCAATATCTCCATTTTTCCAACAATGAACGAGAACATGATACAAGTGTAATGACCCTGTGTGGGCAATCCAGAGAGTTTGAATCCAGCACCACAAGCACGGCAGCACAGAGCTCTACTACTTGAGATGATAAAGCAGCTCCATTAGCTTGTAGCAGCAGAAGTCTGTTGACCTTTCGTACACCTAGCACTATAGGGGAACGCAACACATGGTCAGTGTGTTACACAAGCTATATGAAAAAAAACCTGACTCTCTGAACTTTTAGAAAACATTAGTACTAATTTTATAAAAGGATGATGATAGACCTGTCTAAGAAACGAGTTAGAGGAAGTGTGTGTGTGCTCCTGTTCTGACAGGTATAGATAGTTGGGCAACATGTAATAGACTACACAGGCTCTACCATTGCATCACATCAACAGAGCCAATAAAAAACTGTATCTCATGTCAACGTTTGAAATGTTTTTGTGTTATTTGCCACAAAAGTATTTCTCAAGGTCATATTACAAGATGACTGTGCAAAGCAAAGCAGCAAAATAAATAGTGAAAATATGGAATATTTCAATGCTTGCATAGTTCACATGGTTTGAGTTCACTATTGTACACATTAGTCAAACACTGCATGTGTACCTTAATTACATATTGTGATGCAAGGTGTTTTAAATCTACATCCAGTTCAGACTATCACGCAAATGTGTTAGATGTTTAGGGATTCCATCTAAGCGGCATTAGAGCATTGTCCATGAATCATCTCCAACATTCCCACTTTCTCAAAGGATTAGTCAGCAAGCCCTTGATGTTAACAGATAATCTTTAAACATGGGCATATATAATGCACAAAATGGAATACAGACAGAAGACACTCAGGTCTAAATGGCAGATGATCAAAAATCTTAACATGGAACAAAAAATATTGAAAGATTTTCAGAAGCTGGTGTGTGCAAACTGAGCTTGGGCAAGAGAACACTGACATTTTTGTATACTAAATTAGGCAAATGCATTTTTTCCAAGAGATTAACTAGCCTTTTGGATGTAGAGTTACCCAAGGAGCTTATGTGATCACTGCAATAGCATGCACCTTATTTGTGAGGGGAGCCAAGTTCTTGGAGAACTACGTAAACTCAAAGATGGAAAAACCAAAGACAATAAAATAACCTAGAAAAGATGTAATAAAGTGTGAAAAGAAAGCAACTTCTTAGAAAACAGTTACGAGACATACACATGGTATGAAAATAATAGTAAAGTACATTTAGTGATAAGCAAACAGTGAGAAACAGCCATACACTAGGGTAAAATCCAGTAAACATGGAAACTTAAATATGAGTGACTGAAGCAATGTTTGGAAGGCAGCTCTAAAAATGACAAAAAACCCCACACTTAATATTTAGCTACATAATGCTTCATATAAAGATCTATTCAGAAGGATTGATTTTTTTTTGGTAAAAATCACTACAATCTCCTGCACCCATTTGTGTCCATGCAAAATTGAATTTGTGCAAACTTGCACTTTTACATGTGTCCTTTAAATAGTTTGAGGATGGAAGTTTGCTCCTGAAAAACACATACAGAGCACAGGCACAAGTTGCTGCATACACAATTTTAGTAAGGCAATGGGTGAAAAAAGTCTACTCCAAAATGCTCAACCTACATAATGCTGTTGCAAAATAAAAGTTTGCTTAGGATTTGGTATGCTGGGTAAACTGGGTTTGTAATATAGTAGTCTCTTGCCAAATAATCTGAGGCCCAGATCTGCAAATACTTAAGATATTTGTAACTGTGCCCATGGGAGTAGTTCCATAGACTTCAACGGGACAACTCTTGTAAGCAAATGTATACACTTGTTTAAGTATTTGCAAGATCAGGATCTAAAAGAAGCCAGGGTGGTGTCCATAGTTTGTAACAGGATCAAAGATGATTTGCTCAGATTTTTTCCTACTCTTGGGAGAAATCTCTTCCCTCAATGCCATTCACTTCCTTGTCTCAGACATTGAGCTAAGAAGAACCAAAGATATTTTAATATTGGGTAAAATTTTTTGCTACCAATATTCCCTTGTCATTATATCATGGCCAGCTCCAGGCCACAGTGCGCAAAGCGCATGCTTGGGGCAGCACGCCACGGGGGGCGCTCTGCCGGTTGCTGGGAGGGCGGCAGGCGGCTCCGGTGAGTGGCAGAGAGCCCCCCGCGGCATGTCGCCGTGCTTGGGGCGGCGAAATTTCTAGAGCCGGCCCTACATTATATTATATGGTTCCCCATCAAATTAGTAACTAAATACCAGAGGTTGACATGTCAACTCAAATTAGAGGGGTGGATGATAATATTGTATCTTTGGCAGAATTCCCCATTACCAAACATTCAATGCATTTCAAGGCGAGGCTAATGAATACACTAGAAAATGCATACTTGTGAACTCTGAATTTCTAATCTCATCTGGATCTTGTTGTGTAATTAGATTATATATAAAACTGTTAGATTGCAAAGTGCCACAAACAAAGCAGTGACTGAGGTATAGAAAATAACGAAGGCTATAAGAGCTAAAAGAGCCTCTTTAAAAGTCTATAATATTAACTACCTCAGTAACTTAAATCAAATTAAGATATATTGACTGAATCTTTGCATTATGCAATTTAACATGGAGTATTTTCTTCTCCTGATCTCATAGATCATATATGTACAGAATATTGTTGGACAGAAATAACCATGTTAACCTGCTTTGTACTGTATGTTAGATGCTTTCCTGTTACTGTGTACATTTAAAAAAAAAATCACAACTGGCTTCAACCAAATATAAAGGAAACTAAAGTGTTTTATATCTACCTAGATAACGAGTGTATTGGCTACACTCAAGTTCTGTGGTAGTCCTTGAGAACATGAACACACACAAACCAAAGACAGAAAAGACCAGCATATTTGGAAAGAAGAGATCATGCCTTTTTCATGTTTCTCTACCTCCATTCTAATTAATAAGAATATTAGCATGAGAACACATTCTGTTTTGTTTTTAAGTCCATGTGCTCCATCTGAAGCTATAATCTTACGTGATGTGTTAATTTCCACAGCAACCAGCTGCAATGTCACAGACAGGATAAGAACTGTTGTGGGTAGGATTAGCTAATATCTCCAGAAATAAAGACACCGTTTTCATGGAAATTTGATTAGTAATAGTGAGATAAAGTGGAAGGTGGATTCATTTTGTAATAGCAATAATTCTACTTTGCACTTCTGTAGCAATCTGCATCCAATGATTTCAAGTATTTGACAAACCCAACAAGTTTTGTAACATTTCTCTGAGGCAGACGGAACAGACAGTATAAGTGGCTTGTCTAAGCCCAGAGTCAGGAAGAGAATCCAGAACTCCAACATCCAATTCTGCGGTCCTTTAACCACTGGACCACACTTCCTTTGGGCGGATTGCCTTTAGATTTTCTGACCTGCAATCAGTCATGAAAGGTACTGAGGCTCTTCAAACTACTACTGATCTTGCCCAGCAACCATCTACTCTATTTTTATTTGAAGTCATGCGTTATTTAGGAAATTGCAAAGTATCTTTAAGTTATATGCTACCACAGACGCAGCACGGGCTAGGACTCATGCAAACTTGAAGACAAAAGTGAAACCCTTCCTGTAATATTATCAGAGGAATTGGCACTGCAGCTGTTTACCATGAAATGTTCAAAAACACTGAGATTTACTATGGATGCGATCATGATCATACCGATCTATTTTACCTATATGGCAACTTGCTACTAAAATGCTGAGTTACAAAAACCAAACCGTTACTAGATTAGATTGATAGAGGGATGCTTGACAGAGGAGAACCGTAGTAATATCAACTCATCCACGCTCTATGGAGAAGTAGAACACTCAGTTACTTAGGTCAGTGAAAGGAAGCACCAGGGCTGCCAACTCAAAATTAAAATCAAAATCACCAGCAAATTATAAAATTTCTTATTGACACTAATATTTCCCTACTGACAGTTTTACATCAACCAAAAATACTCAATAAACACACATTACATTTAAAAACTACTGCTAGCACCATGTAAGGTTCTAAATTAGTGTACGAATCACAAGTCACCACAGAGAAAGCCAACATCTTGCTGCTGGTCTTGTCTTTGTAATCCACACCCACTCAATATGGTGCTTTGTCCCTTTCTAGCGGTGGCTGAACCACACATGGAGGTTGATGAGCCTGCTATAGTGTGGGCTAATAGACCCAGGTCTTTAACTTCAGGTAGTAGTTACTTGTATTTTCAACGTCCAGAGATCTGAGGTTCAATACCCACAACCCAGAGGTGAGCCTTCCACCTAGGCTGGGAAAGTAGGCAGAGGGACTCCATTGGCAAATGGTTCAAAGAACACTGGGATCTCAACAGACAAAAACTTAAGTGGGGGAGACAATGGGGACAAATGAAGGAATCAAAAATTATTTTGTCAGGAAACTTAAAATACTGCATTCTCCTTTCCTTTAGTGTAGGTAACACTTGACCTCTTGTTGAGATTTTGGCTTCACTTTTCCCTGCACCTTTTCATTTATTCACTCCCCATCCGTGGCCTAACAAAGTTGCAAGACCGCCTTGTCAACCTCCTCCTGGCATTGGCCAAACTGGCCATATATCACTCAAGGAGGAGCGGGTCATAAGTGTGGGGGGGGAGCAGGGTTCCTTGTGACTGTGGGACCTGTTTTTGTACACCTGTCCATTCACATCTCTAGGCAGAGTTCTTCTGGATGAGTCCACTAGCTCCCTGGACTCTTGAGGAGCAGAGGGCTCTCTGCTAAGTATCTCCTTTCTGGAACCCTGAATTTAAATCCAAGACCCTCATGCGGGTTCCTGTTTTTTCATTTGTTGTCCCCCAGAATTAGTTGATCCCTGTGATTTTTCTCTGATTCTCCACTTCTGAAGACAGGAAGGCCCTTTTGGTTTACCAGATGGATCCCCTTCAGTTATTTCTGTAGGTTACTGATTTAACATCCTCAACTCCCTTTCCTGTTTTCCCATTGTTCCTTCCCTTCCTTTTAGTGCAATACAATATTTATCCTTATGATCTATTGGGCCTTTATTCCCTCTGCCTAGGATTTGTAATATTCTATAGGTCACAGGGATTGCACCCAGCCCCTAAGTAGAGGCACTGAACACAAAAAACAGAGTGCATGGATTCTAAGGAGGGTGTCAGCACCTCAAGGAGGGATGAATAAGGGGCTCTGCTACACTTGGGAAACAGGGATGCTCAGTCTCTGGGAACTACATGTACTCAGAAAATCAGGCCTCTGGTTTTTCAGACAGGGCATCCACAATTAGTGAGCACTGCTGAGAATGTTAGCCAAACAGATTATCTGCAGACATTATAGACAAAGTAGAACATTATTCAAAGCATGTTTGCACAGGGTTTAGGTGAATAATCTGACCTGTTTATGATTCATGTTTTAAAAGAGACTTTCCTATAATAGGATAGCCTGGAACTTTGCATTTAAAGTATTTCATCATAAACCAAAGTGACTAAAATTACAAAGCAAGTAGAAAATAGTTAATGTTGTGCTTGGAGTTATTCAGAATGGAGACTGGTATAGTTACCAATTAACATTTAAATTGCCTGTACAAAGGGATCTCATAAATTCCCCACACCTAAAGTACAACAGTTTCCTTGGATATGGTCTTGTGAAGCTGCCAAAAGATCAGTTCTTAGCTTTGTGCCATTTCAAAGAACATTTGCACACCCTTTAGTCTCCAAAACAGTATTTGTGCACACGGTTTGTGTGCATGAAAGTCAGTGCTCAAGACATTTCTCTCTTTTCCAACTATATTTGAGTTAGTTCCCCTATACACTATTTATCTCAAGCAATAAACAGAGGCAACCACAGCTCCTCTCCACATTATTCAAAATAAAGATATCAATTAATTACATTAAATAAATGCAGTGCTGTTCAGGTCAGGACATAATTTGCTATTCCTCTATCATTGTCTTACTTCTCCAGTAACGAGACGATAAATTTAATCCTCTCCGCCTACAACAGAAACAGGCATTGGCTCTTCAAACACTGTGCTGTGTGAGGCAGTGAAAGTTTGATATTTATCACAATTTCATTTTGTGTTTAAGATTTTTGTGTGTACAATTTCACATAATTGAGGTTTTTCATTAAAAAAAGTTTTAAATTGCAACTCTGCTAAAAACTTAATCTAATTATATTTTTAGCAAAGATTTAGCCTTTTTATTCATAAGAGATGAATTTATAGTTAATTTTTCAAATGAGAATTTATATTTTTTGTGTTTGGCAAATAAGGCACTTTTTGACACGCAATGAAATACAAAACGTTAATTTTCTTCAGTTTCACTGTGCACTCTAGTATATGCAATGCCAAATGTTATTTTTAATTAAAGCACTAATCTAAAATTCTAGGCACTTATATGTTCATAGTTCAAAAACAAAAATTCTCCAGTTAATCATCAACTCCAAATGGGTAACAACATTCATTGGATAAGTTGCTCCCTGAATCTGATGCACCATTGTCCTAGGATCCCTTTACACCAGCTTCAGTGGTATGATAGCAACAGAGCAGTTGCCTCCAGACACCAGGAAATTCCTCCAGCACAGGACAAATTCCTAGGTGGCACAGAGTCACAGTACCCCTCCCCCCACTCTAGCATACAGATTGTGGCTAGAGAATGAGGTCACGGCCAAAACAGTGCTATGATCCTTCTATCTCCAGCTGCAGGAATGGACCTCTTAAGTTGCTGTAAGTTGCCCCAGTATCCAGCTCCATCCCCAGGATTGGGGGCAATCAAAGAGTTTTATGGCTACCATTGCTTCTGTACCACTTAGGTCCCGGGCTGAGCACAGTTCTAATGGAGGATTGGACCCTACCATATAGGGACCTGCAGAGCAAACTGAAGATAATATTGTTCTAGGATTAAGGATAGAAGCCACTGACACTGTTTTAAAAACAAGGATGTCTGAGGAGGAGGATATATTATACAGCTCTTAACATGTTATTCCAATTTATGACCATCCATCACTACCTGCATAAGCATCACCAAAATCATGTTCATCAACAGAATGACTGGGAGGATTACAGAAGCTACAGTATGTAGGAGGTGAATGGTGAGGGGCGAAAAATAAAAGAAAAATCAAACCAGATAAAAAGGGAATTTAAGCATAAATCCTGATAGCTTATTTTGATTTGACTCTATGGAATAACCCAGTAGAACAAAATAGCCCACTGCCTACATCTGTAAGTAGTAATTCAGAGAAAGTGTAGTAGATAAGTTACAAACAAAAAAAAGTCAGAATGAAACAGTGCAAAGCACTGTACTCCTACCCTGTTCACATCATGCAGAAATGGGCCATAGCCAAGTCCTTTACAATATTAGTGTCCCTATCTCCCCTCTGACACTTTGCAAACCAGACAGAAATCCCATGCCTTTCAACTACACACAACTTCAACCTTCACACATTAAACATTTACACTTATCAAGACTGAGAAAGACTGTGTATTGCAACTGAAGCCCAGAACCATAACCACACAATTTAACAAGCATCCTTTCTAGTAAGTATCCCCTCTGATCTTGAGTAAAAGAAATTGGTCAGAAATTTTACTGGCTACTTTTACCAACCATCATGAGACCTTTGGGGCTTAAAAGTCTTCCCATTGACTTTTGCGATCTTGGAATCAGGCTTTTGGATTGCCATGTAAAAAAGGTGTTTATTTCTATAGCCATTGCAGCAAATGCATACATATAGTCAAGGGAGAAATTCTGACCTCATCCCAGCTGTGTGTGTCTAGGAATGGCAGGAACCTAAAAACAAGGGGCTCGTTATATGAACTGAAATTGTTTTATATTATTCTTTACCTTACACAAAAAGAGGTATTCTTGACCCATATATTGCCCTTAATCTATGTAGAGAGCTTCACACACATCATTAAAAAGGAAAGGTTGTGCATGGATGGATCTACCATTTGAATCCATGCTCTTATCTTTTACTATTTGCAGTGAAGGAGGCTGAGGTTCAGAACCCACACACAGCTTCACTTTGGGCACATAAACACAGCCATATGCAATGGAAAGGTCCTGCCCCCTTTGTCTGTAGGTATGTCTAAAAAGAGGTTTTAGAGACAGTGGTATGGATGATGTAAATGAAAGGTCAGGCTCGAAAGATACTACATATAAAGTTGAAGGAAATTGGAAAACTATTTGCAAATGCTAAAAGCACAGCCCCCAAGCCCAAGGAAAGGAAGGGACATTGTTACAGGATTCACTGTGTATTCTGTTTTTTTTTTTGCTAAACAGCAATTTGTTTATAAAACATTCCCGGTGAAGTCTCCCCTCCCTCATTTCAAGCCATGTATTTTTTGCACCCCACATAAACAAATTCCACCAAGAGTGTGCAAAGACATATTTAAGACTTGGCTAAATCCCTTATGAGCATCAGCACTTACAGAGCATTTTGTGAAAGTAACTGCTTCTCTGTTGCACAGCAGGAATAAATTCTGTTCTTTAGTTCTCTTAAAATGCACAGTAACGGTACACTGAAATTGGTGGTAGAAAGTTAACTTTGACTGCTCCCCAGCAGTTTTCCTTTTTGTTGTTGTTTTGACATATAATAAGAATGTTACCTATAATAATGGGGAGTTGTGTTTGTTCAGAGACATCACAGGTAGGTTAAAAAAATTCTCCCCAAATGATTTGGTAGTACGCATCTTATGGGAAAACACTGAGATGTTATGAGATGAGAGCTGAAAAGCAAACAAAAAACCCGCCATCTAACAATTAAAAATAGCCTGTTCCTACAATTTTCTGTGAAGTCACTATAAAGAACTGTAAACTCTGAGTAATTTGTTATCTTTGCACCTGAAATCTTTACTACACAGGCCATAACTGTGTATTAAATGTGTCCCTTACATTACCGTAACACTCCAGTTCTTGTTTATTAAGTGCATAAAAAGATCAGAAGATACCTGTAATATAATATAATCAGGTGATGACATTCTAGCCCCATTGAAGTCAATGGGAGTTTTGCTATAGATTTCAGTAGAGCTAAGATTTCCACTAGGTTGCCTAAATTCCAGGAATTGCAGTTCTGCCATCACAAGGAAGTGCCAAGCACTACACAGCTGGCTTCACCTGCTTGGGAAGCCATAAGTCTCACACGTTAAGTGAGAGTGATCCCACAGATAGATTAAACAGTGACACTGACATGGTTCCAGATGGAGTCTGACTATGGGAGAATGTCATGGCAATGTGCCTTCTGTCAGCTGGGAGGTGGAATGAGGTCAGGGGAGAGACTATCTTCCATGAAAGGGATTTGAAATGCCTCAGAGCCCCCATTCCAACTGCTTTGCTGTTCTTCACTGACTAGACACTACATTTTGCACATCTGAACAAGACAACCACCGAGGAAAGTACTGCTGGGGGGAGGAGGAAGTGGATGAGGCAAAGGAAAGGATCGGATTTATTATGCAGTTTATAGTTTTCTTTGTGGATGGGGGAAAAAAATAATCTATTCGTATATCTGCAATATAACCTTCTCCACTTCAGTTCCAGGAAGGCTGCATTACATCAGGATTAAAAACTCAATAAGCAACTGGCTGTATCTTAGGGATAGATTCTGATCCTACTCCCTGATCCCTGCTGTAAACTCCCTGGATTTTCTTGGAATCACTCATGCTTCATTGGTATAAGCGAGATCAGTATCTGATCCTCAGATTTATGCTACGTTTGGCTCCAGTTCAGAGTCTTATTTTCTGAAACATTGGTTTGTCCATTTTTGGCAATGAGTATATTAGATTTTACAACAAATAGTTATTGTAACTAATTTGTACTTACATGAATAATTATGAACCAGGAGAATGCTGGCTAACAGTACTCTCTCACATGTGGAGAAAACCCGAAGCACAGCAGCAGCTGTCTGGATGTCATAATGAATTCACTGCTATTTATTCACTGGCTGCACACTCCTTTCTTTTCTGATGATAAATTGTCTAATAGAACCTCATGCATTTCCCATTAGCTTGCATCATTACTTTAGTGAGTTATTGAACAGGAAAATCACATTCACATGACAACAAGAGGAGTAAACAAAGTAACTGTTCAATACATATTAATGTCTTCATATTAATCAATACATGTAAGCTAGCTACCACACAGTTTGCTATTTTTCCTCGGTAATGGCAGCTATATCAGCTTGGAGGAATGCTGGGGCACAAAACTTACATTATGTCTATGTTAATATCAGGGAGTCTCAAAAAATGTGATATCTTTGCTCACAATTTTGATTTTGACCATTGTAATCCATAGTAAATACAGCTTTGGCATTTCTGTAATGCACTCATGCATATTTTAATGGAACTGCCACAATATGTTTAGTATATGACAAATTATGCAGAATTGGACAAATATTTTGTCTGTAGATTGACTAGTTGCATGCACACACAGGCGTGTAATTGAACACGCAAGACAGTTTTACAAACACTGAACTAGGCTTGCTTTCCTTTTAGGTAATCAACTAATCAAATATGCAATGCATAATGTAGTCTTTCACCAGACACTAAACAGACAATAGTTTCAAGTTATACAAGTTGAAAACAGTAAAGTTGCATGAACTATATACACTGCTTCTCTAAAGCACGTTAGGAAATAACTCCATTACTAAGACTCTAGTGTTGATGCTAGAATCTAAGCACTAAAATTCTAGCCACACGGTTCAGGTCAAAAGTAACAAATCAAGCTGACAGAAAGCAAGATGATTGTGTTGTAAAATGATGTACAAACTCCGACACAGAGGGTAGTATATACCCATCTATTTTCAATACACTACATCTGTGATACCATTGTTTATGCAAATATCAGAGTTTATTGCTGTCATCCTTCCTCTCAATGTAATGCATTTTCACAGATTTTAACTAATCAGCAGTATTCCATCCATATTTTCATGCATTTCAGTGAACAAGACACTATCAACAATTTACTGTTCACAGTAAATAAGTATGCACAAAGCAAAACAGAACATTCATAAAGGAATAGGCACCCTAAACTATCTTATCAAGTGAATTGCATTGTGGAAAGTCAGGAAGAGCAGGCATAGCTTTAAAAACAGCCACTAGTTAATGAGACATGGGAGTACTTTTATATTTTATCACTTGTGCATTTAGAACTCAGTCAACATAAAAATTTGCATTTTGATTTTGGACTTTCACATTTTGCCATAAATTTAAAGCAGCAGCTCAAGAATTGAGGAATCAAGTGTCATTCCTGCCAAAACCATAATAGTGTTACTGCAGCCATTCAAAATTCAGGCTGAAGAGCGATGTTGAATTGGAAACTTAGACAATTTTTTAAATTCCTGTATCACCTCCTGATTTTTCATTTGTGGCACAAAGCTCCAGTCATCAGATCAAGTGTCTTTCCTGTGCTCATTCATTTTTAGTCCTCTGCTGTAATTTATGGTCAGTCTTTCACTACAGTTTTCCCTCACTGTTGCATTAAGCTGGTTTACCATCCTACCCTGTGTCCGTCAGGATTGTGGACTAGCAATTTTCTTCTACGGTATTGTCAGCTTTGTTTTGGGAAGTGGCCAGTTAACTTAATAAATAAATGGAGATATCCCTATCTCACAGAACTGGAAGGGACCTTGAAAGGTCATTGAGTCCAGTCCCCTGCCTTCACTAGCAGGACCAAGTACTGATTTTACCCCAGATCCCTAGCTGACCCCCTCAAGGATTGAGCTCACAACCCTGGGTTTAACAGGCCAATGCTCAAACCACTGAGCTATCCCTCCCCCCAAATTTTTGTATTCTGAAATCTTTTCTGTGGATTATAAATATATGGAGATATACCTATGTCAGAGAACTGGGAGGGAGCCTGAAAGGTCATCAAGTCCAGCCCCCTTGCCTTCATTAGCAGGACCAAGTACTGATTTTGCCCCAAATCCCTGTGGCTCCCTCAAGGACTGAGCTCACAACTCTGGATTTAGCAGGCCAATGCTCAAACCACTGAGCTATCCCTCCCCTTCCTCATGCAAATGAGAACTGTCATGTACCCAGGAGAAAACACTTTAAAAACCAAGAGTCCTCAAGCATTTTTAGAACTTTTCATCTTAACAGAGATTGTCACATGAGCATCTCCATCATCTGCAGTCACATATGGAATAGTTCCTGTGGCAAACATACTAACTGCTTACATAGAAGAGCATGATGTGAAATCCTGACCCCCAGGAAGTCAACCAGGGGTTTTATCATTGACCTCAGGGAGATAGGATTTCATGCTGGATGTTTGAGAGCTCTAGGTTTTATGGGCCTAAGTCCTTATTTCTGGAAACCAATAAACCCAGAGTTAATGCTATTGAAGTCAGTGGAATTAACACAGTACAGAATCGGTATGAGCAGAAAATCAGTCTCAAGATGATAAACTGTGTGCTTTACATTTCTATATTTACATCAAGCATTTTCACCTCTCACTCATATGGTAACTGATTAATTACTATAATTTGTAAATAGAGATGGAAGAGATTTATTAGGTCATTTAAGTTCATCTCCTTGCCCAAAGCACTTGGATACTATAGCAATCAGTTCAGTAGAACCCCCCCTCCCCCCCGATCAATAGTACAGTATTGTTCACCACAGTACTAGTTTCAGCATTAGAAGATACACCTTGTTTAAAAAAAAAACCCTTCACCCTACATTGTCCTGCCTGTCCAGCAGAATCATTTAAGAGACATAGTGGTACAGTACAGAGAAACTCAGCGGTACTGAATCCATGCTCTCTTTGATGCTGATTAATACTTCTATCTGTGTAGTGCAATTTACTTACATCATCCTTTGCTTCATTATAGAGCGCCAGCATTTTCAGAAACAAGCCTTGCCACACTGCATGATGACAGGAGAATCTGTGAGAGAATATTTTGAGCTAGGATAAACAAAAGCAGTGAAGCGGACTGAATACGCAGGAGAGGGCAGCCATCAGTGTTACCGTTTCCTGATGCTAAGAAAACCATTCCACAGAATGGTAGTGCTGTCTTTCAGCCAGCCACAACTGCACAGATCAATCATTGTTATTAATCTCATTACAGCCTGGTTAATATCTCAGTGTTTCCATTTTCCTGAAACAAGTCTACTGACCCTTTGTTAGCTGCGTAACCAAAAAAGTTTCAAAGCAAATTACCAGTGTTATATGGCATAATTTGTCTTCTCTACATTCATTATAGACATGCCTTGAGACGGTAGCTCAAATTAAAGATGATGTTTAATCTGTCGCTAAATTACATACATGTCTACTTCTAGCACTTATTAAGTCTTAAGCAAATCAATACCTGATTGCATTTTAATCAAGAAAAGATAAACCAGAATATGTTAAGGTCTTAAAACAGCACTTGCAAAGCATTGCCAGAGTTTAGGCTAATGATATAAATGTACTGCTAAAGAAAATAGTTTAGAATGTACACATCCAGTTCATGGTCCTGTTTAGCTCACTGGAAGTATGAATTTTCAGTCTCCTGCTTTGGAAAACCCAAGTTCTCAGTATAATAAAGCCTGCTGATAGAATAAATTATTTAAAAAACCCTTAATTCTCTAGCTCCCAAGTCACTTTATACACCTTTTACATTCTTGTAAGCATTAAAAACACGTTAATGAATAAGATTGTCATTTTTGTTGTTAAATCAATTTGCTTAGGAGGAGTTGTGTGTTTAATTTCCCACAAGAAAATATTTTACGGCACTTCCTTAGTACTTTTCGTTAAGGAATTTCAAAACTTCTAACAAATGTTAATCAATTAAAGTCAAAACATCCGTATCAGGTAGGTTTTACTTCCATTTTACAGATGTGGCAGATATCTGCACCTCTGTTTCCCCATCTTGCCTAAGTTTACACACTGAGGCCTGGTCTACACTATGCGTTTAAACCGATTTTAGCAGCATTAAACCGATTTAACGCTGTACCCATTCACACTACGAGGCCCTTTACATCGATATAAAGGGCTCTTTAAATCTGTTTCTGTACTCCTTCCCGACGAGAGGAGTAGTGCTGAAATCGGTATTACCATATCGGATTAGGGTTACTGTGGCCGCAAATCGATGG